>NW_026736487.1:0-68675 GCF_949786415.1 Peromyscus eremicus
ACAATGAAATGTATTATAAATAGGGTTTGTTTGGTACTGTTCGCTGTTTCAGGCATCCACTGGAAGTCTTGGAATATAGCTGCCTCAAATAGGAGGGACGACTGTATTGAGCAGCTACTCTATACCAAAAACGGTACAACAATATGAAATAGTTCAGTAGTGAGAGAAACCTGACACATGTCTTTCTAAGGAACTTGGACCTGACCAGCAGGTGACGTAGAGACAGAGGCAATTGGTATCTTATTTAATTTTCTGCATTAGAATAAAAAAGTTGTATTATCATGTATTTTTAAAAACATGATACCTTGAGCATTTTTCTGGGTAATGGATTATGATGGAGTCAGTCATGCCTTTAAAGCTCACTATAAAAGGCATTTTTGTTGATAAAGGAGCTAGCCTAGATTTCACGTCTAATTTCTATCCTCTCAATTGCTTCTTGGCATAAGCTTGCAGGACAGTACTCTAACTCTGCTGCTAACGCCAACATCAACACTTTGAAGCATTTCTGCTGAGCAGCCAATTTTTCAGAGCCCACTTCATAAACTGTAATTAGTTTTCTATAAAGGGCAAATTATTCCCTTTCTAAATTTCAGTGTTTATTATGAGTTTGCTATACATTAGTATCTATACATTTCTTCCGCAGTTAGCTCAAGGGAATCCACATCTTTTTGTCCTATAAACCTTTCAACTTAAAAATAGAAGCTGTTATTATCAAAGAAGAGAAGTGTCTGAAATGAGCTCAATGGGCAGCAGGAAGGACTACAAGATGTCAAGACAGATGACATAATTCATGGAGGAGTTAAATTCTAAGAATTATCTAAGCAAGCAATAATAAAAACACAAGTGCAGGTCTGGATTTCGAATAACAGAATTATCAGATAATTGATAGATAAATCAAATGACCATTAGTTATCCTTATATTGGGGGTTCAAAAAATCAAGCAAGGAGCTGGGTGTGGTGGTGACACCTTTAAACCTACCACTTGAGAGGTAGAGGCAGGTGATCTCTGAGTCTGAGGTCAGCCTGGTCTACACCGAGAGTTCCAGGACAGCCAGGGCTACACAGAGAAACTCTGTCTCGAAAAACTAAAAACAGAACAACAAAAAGAAATCAAGTAAGACTTGGAATTTGGGAAGAGAGAGAGGGAGAGAGGGAGAGAGGGAGGGAGGGAGAAAGAGAGCGAGAGCGAGAGCGAGAGCGAGAGCGAGAGCGAGAGCGAGAGCGAGAGCGAGAGCGAGAGAGAGAGAGAGAGAGAGAGAGAGAGAGAGAGAGAGAGAGAGAATGCAACTGTTCTTGTAGAGAGGGCACCAAAGCTGAGCAGTTCATATCCCATGCTTCTGGCCTCCTTGGTCAACTTGCGCACACACACACACACACACACACACACACACACACACACACACAAACACATAAATTAAAAACAAAAATTGTGAAATTAAAGGCTTGGATTTCAAAATCAGTCATGACAAAGAAAAGAATGAGCAGCATCTTCATTATTCCCAAATATGTAATAAAAAGTCCTTTATTGCCTAAAAAATCTCAAATTCATTACTTGGCACAGAACAAGGACTCTTAGATTCCCATTACAATTACCCCCACTAACAAGAGAATCACAGACAAAAATGTGCTAACATTGCAACGAATTGTGAGTTTCTATTAGCTTTAAGGACGATTAGCTTGAATGAGAAGTTTGCTTGGTTTGGGTTTAAATCTTGTGAAGGCTCTATCTCCAAACATAGGTGTGCTACAAGCTTTACATCTCACTGCTAGCAAGGAAACAGGCAAGCTTTCTCAAGATTCTGTTAAATCTGATGATCACAGATGTCTTTGGAAATAACTGAGTAAGGGGCTCCTTACAGACAGGTCAAAGGAGTTCTTTCATTTTTACTATCCTTATCCCAGTGTCCCTTGGTTCCTTACTTCTTCCTTCATCCAGCCTGTTCTCAAACTATAGAATACACACTAAGCCCATACCTTTCTTGCATGCTAAATGCACTGAACTATCAGGATGAGGACTTAAATATTTTTTTCTTTCTTTCTTTTCTTTTTTCTTTTTCTTTTTTCAAGGGTTTCTCTGTGTAACAACCCTGGCTGTCCTGAATCTCGCTCTGTAGACCAGGCTGGCCTTGAACTCAGAGATCTGCCTGCCTCTGCCTCCAGAGTGATGGGATTAAAGGCATGGGCCATCATCGCCTAGCAAGTTTTAACTCTTTTATCCTTTATCTCTTAAGAGCTTTCTTTAAAATTTTAATAGAACTCTACATTATAAAATTATAACTTTTTCGGTTATAATAAAGCTAATACCTGACAAGTGTCGATTTCGTTTTCTACATCCATTGAAAGAGTGTGGTTATATGAAATTAGTTGGTTTATATTTCTATCGGATTTATAGTAAAACATTTTAGGATTGAGTGCCCAGTTATTACACTGAAAAACTGTAGCGTGCTAGAAACTTGACATAAACTATTTTGCAGATGTAGTCATCAATGTCCTTTCCTGGTAGGAAAATGAGGCATAACGTAGCCCTTTCATTTTTCTCACATTCTTCGTGTCAAATAACCTTGTAGAGATGAAAATGTTCTACCCGGTTACGATCATCCTGGGTGAATTTTCCAGAATTTGGCAACACAGGAGCCCCGTTCCATGGCGGACTCACAATCTTTTCCCAAGACAACTCCACATCGCCATGCTAACATTTTAAATTCTACTAGCGGGACTCAAATTCTAACCCTTAACAGTAAGGCTCTGCCAGCACTCACAGGGAGCATCTAAGAGCCAAGGTACACTCCTAAGCCACGGCGACCCACGGAGACCACCACCAGAGTGGCCCGCCTCGCCCTAGTCAGCACTACCCGTTCCCTCCGAGCGCAGATATCTTGCTCTTGATTGGTCGACGTGCGTGTCTGTCACACGGAGAGGGTGGGGCCCTGCCTTCAGCGCTAAAGGAGACGCCGTAGTTTTTACGTCATCTCGGGGCGACGAAATCCGCGAGGGAGGGGCGGGGGCGAGCGCTCCTGGCCGCGGTTGGGGGCTGCTGTGAAGGTGTCATGGCTGCTGCTGCGGAGCATAGTTCCTCAGGCAGCAGCGAGAGGAGCCCGGAGGGAAGCTCCAGCCCCCTCCTCACCCGCGAGGTGCTCTGCGAACTCTTTCGTTCCCTGCACACCCTGACTGGACAGGTAAGTGGAGGTGCGGCGCGGGGTGGGGAGCATCCCGGTCCTCTCCCGTTAGTCCTCCCCGGAGGCCGGGGTCGAGGAGCCCTCTGGCGTGGTGTAGGCAGCTGGGATGCCGCGGCCGCGGCTGCCGAGGCCGGGAGGAGCCCTGCCTGGGCCCGCGAGAGGCCAGCTGCACACTCGATGACCAAGCGTGAGTACCAGGTTCTAGAGAAAACCCGGGTCCTGGCGCCGAACGCTTGCAGAAAATCGATGCATAAGAGATGGTGAGGGTTAAGGAGGCTCCTGGCGCTTACGATCCTTTTGCCTTCGGTGTATTTATTGCAGAAATTAATTGGTTAGTATGGCCTGAAACTTTTCCTAGCGCCATCTCCACTCTTTAGGGGGTGTTTTACTCTGTGTTTTGTTTCTCTTATTATTATTTATTGCATCTATTACTCTTCAAAACGGGGCATGGGGGATGTATGAGGATTTCTAAAATAAAACTTGTAATGTGCCTAAATTTGAGTGTAAATTGTTGGGTGGGTTATGTATGGCCAGTTCTAACTTGATTACTACTGTCGTGTAGCTATTAGCTAATTGTTCTTGCGGAAATGTCATAGTAAAATTGGATTTTAAAAAGTAGGTTCCTTCACTTTACTAGATAAAGTCATTCATGACATAATGAAGCTAATTTTAATAAGGAGCAAAAGTATGTTTTGTTGTATTTTATGTCAAACATGTTTCCTAGTTTGTCTGGTCTAGTGCATGAAATGGAAACAATGCACATTGTGTCAAGAGCAGTGGTACCCGTGACAGTAGGGAGTTTACCTGATTTGTGAGAATTCTTTTTAAAACCCTTAGATGGATGAAGAATCAGTCTTGTAAAAAGTTATTTTAATAAAAAATTTAAAACCTTAGTACATTTATTTTGACTGGCAAACTACTTTGAGTTGTACATTGTTTGGTGTTGTGAGGCAATTAGTAATGGTCTTCTAAAAATAAAAACTTTTAAACTCAATTGCTTAATAAGAATTTACCAATTTTTTTTCAAAGTCTTAAACACTTTCCTTATTAACATTTCAGTGGTAATATCCGAGATCTTTAAATAGTTCAAAGTCAGAGAACTTTTTGGGCATTGATTTGGAGCTTAATGACTTACTCATTCGTATTCTAATGTCAAGATGAGAAAAAATATTTTTGTCTACTATGTTTAGAAGTTGCAAAAATAATTTATATTGATAAATGATTTGAACATCTAAAGTATTTTGCTTATTGAATTTTTCAAAATTACATAAATTTATTCCAAAGGTTCAAATGGAAAAATGATTAAATCTTAATTTATGGTATCTGCCAAAAAATATTTAGAGAAAATGAAGTTTTCATAACATAGTAAAGGGACCTCTATACAAATGTCAAATATAAGATTAAAAAAAATCAATTAAATGCTATATTATTAATATCAAGTATTTTGAGATGTATGATTTAAGCTATACACACTTATAAAGTTGTCTCTGGGGAGTGTGTCCTTTTGCAACAAATTAAAAGGATTTTTAAAATGTATATTGCAATATGCCTAAGTTCATCCTAAGTATCATTGAATTATTAGTGCTTTTAAATAGAAAGTATAAAACTGAATTGTTAAAAAGTATTTTTTCCTCCAAATGCAAAATGTACTAATATTAACCTTTTTCTTTCCTCTCGTTGGCCCGTGTTATCAAGCTAAAGATTTGTTAGCTTAGGTTTTTTTAAATAGTAATGTTTCTACTGAACATACATAATTGAATAATCTATGTTAATAGCATATTAATAGAAAATTTTGAATGCCTGGTTACTCTTCCAAGAGTTATGGGTTAAAATGCATAGAATTCATATTGTTAATGAGGAATTTGCTGAATGAATAATTGGATGTATTTGGGGGTCATTTTTAAATTAATTTATGACATTATGGTTTGGTTTCCATAAGAGACCAAGTATCTTGAGTTGCCTTTGAAGACTTACATAATTCTGATGAATTGGCATGAGACTATGATCCAACCATTAAGATTTCTTTTCTACAGTTATTTTCTCTAGAGAATGTGATACTTTGCTCTGGCTTAAGGTTTGCCTGCTTTTCCCCCAAACCATCTAAAATTTGTCATAATCAACTGTAGATCTCTTGGACGACTATAAACACATGCTGATGGATTACTTTCATACACATTATTGAATGCAGTAATCTTACTAATTAATGTCAAATCTTAACTTAGTTATAAGCTTATCTTTGCCAGTATAGCCTGTGTATAATTTCATATTTCTTTATGTCTGCCAAATATGGACTTCAGATGCTTCTGTCTCAGCAGTAAGTGTCTATATCCATTATAAAGTAGAGTGCTTATTTTGGGAACCTGAGATTTCTTTGGTTCCATAGGCAGTGATTCATGTTTTGGTTTTTCATTCTTACAACTTACTAGATTTATATTTGAACTCATGAAACTTGTATCTTTACTTTGTGAAAAATATGACTTCAATAAGTTATTCTTATTAAGTTATCTTGCAAAATAAGATATAATTAACTTGCTTCCACTATGGAGTATGTCCTTATATGATGCTATGATACATGTTCTTAGAAAAGTTTATAGGGATTCCCTCATACTGAGTCAAGTGATTACAGATGGAAGCTTCTCCCTCTAAAGTTTTGACTGATTTTGATATTAATTTTATATCCAGGTTCTTGGTAGTTTTCTGGATATAATTTTGTTCTAATGAATCAATAGCTGATGAGAAATTTTCATGTAATGAGACTTTAGAAAATCCTTAGGAAACACTGGACATCCAGTTCTGGCAATTTGTTATGCTGCTGTGGAAAAGTACTTGTTTTTCAGTTCAACAATTTCATAACTGATATTTTGTTTTTTATTTGAAGTAGTTACTGCTATCTATCCCTATGTGTGAATAATCTTGACTATTTTTTTAAATTGGTTAAATTTGAAAGCAATAAAAGTGAGAAGCCTTCGAGATGATGTCTATTTTAGGCATGTGTTTGTGTGACGTGTAACAAAGAGAGTGCACTTTCTGGAACTTCTGGAAAGCAGCTTCCTCTGTGGAATGCTTAGTTGGAATTAGTAGGATTCCGACAAGGGCAGACCTATTTTGGGACACCTTCCAAAGGTATTTTAGATACCGAAGTATCAAAAGAGGTCCGTCTTTTTATCTTCCATGGGTGGCTTCTCCTCAAAGATAGCCCCTTTATACAAACATAGGGACAGAATTAGAATAATAAGATATTTTTATTCATTTTTTTCAAAGCTGTGCCCTTTGATTTTTAAAATGGCAACTAGGTAAAGCATTTTATTATGTCATTGAAACTTAGTAACTTTGAGCAAAATAGGCATGTATTACTCCCTAGAAATCTTATTTTTGTGATAATCCCAGATATACAGCTTAATCGTGTAATTTTTGTGATGTTGATGGTTTGCTCCTTTGAAGCTTAACCTCAGAGATGATGTGGTGAAAATTACAATCGATTGGAACAGGCTCCAGAGCCTCTCAGCATCCCAGCCTGCATTGCTTCTCACTGCACTTGAACAGCACGTTTTGTATTTACAGGTAAATTTCATATTAGAAATGTTTACTGGGATAGTGAAATAGAAATTAATTACAGTTAAATAAGCTGCAGTATTTGTCAGTTCTACTTCAGCACTCTGCTAATAGTGTTATTAATAAAAGGTTACTTAAATCTATACTGAGTCTAAGTATGTTCATTTCACTCCGGATAGTTATGAGAATATAGTCCAATAGGCCAATGTGGGTATGAAATTGAATAAATGCAGTTCTATTCAATTCTAGGCTTTGCTGAAAATTCAATACAGTTCATCTCTGGTGGGTTATAATTAAGCAATAAGACACGGCAGGTGTGAGTCATGCTATGATAATGATTCCATGCCTTGGGTGAGTTTGGAGGCTCATGGAGTGCTTTCAGTGGTTCAAGAAGTGGCATTATCCCAGCATGACACATCCTGGAGTGTCTGTTGCAATTAAACAGTTTCAGCATAGTTTTTAAAAAGAAAGTCATTTCTGTGACATTAATGTTTCATCTTAGTGAGTAGCCAGTCACTGTTTCCTTTAATAATTTGAAATAATTTATTCTTGATATTGGAAGTCAATATTGAATTATTTATAATAGTATTGTTACATTTTTTAATATTTCAGTTTAAGAAATGAACAGTGTTATGACCTTGCTGGTTGTTGTTGAACAGCTCTGCAAGTGTAATTGACGTGAGTTGCAGGTTTTCTGTAATCCAAGTGAAATGTGAAGCCTCAGGGATGAGCAGAGCTGCTTCTCCTCCCGGTCACTGTCCTGTGTTGAAGATGTCATAAGGTTTCAGAAGAGTACTTGGCATAGCAAACAGTGGAACAAACAAAATTGTATGAAAACATGCTCGGGATATTGTTTAGGAATAATGTGTTAATTTTCAGCCCTGCATTCATTAACTAAGTTAACAGTTTGTTTAAAGGGCAGGTGATGAGCTATAGAACTCAATTGTGGGCCATATTGGGGTGGGGATGGCTAGGAAGACCAGAAGTAGCTGAATTTCCACTATGAAGAAACATTTTTTTTTAAATCTACTCTAGTTAGAATGATCTGTTTCCATCTGGGGGTCTTTGTAGCATTTTTTGTTTTGTTTGTTTTGTTCCTTTTTTTTTTCTTTCTTCTCCCATTGTTCATTTTCTTTATAAAATTTCCATTTCCTGACCTAATAAGATACCTTGCTATGTCAGAAAAGGGCTGAATGTTCACTTAGTGTAACACCTATATGCTTCATGTCCATGCTCTCCCATTCATTTTGGCCAACTGCACTTTGAAGTGGAGAGTCTCCGGATCCTGTGATAATGCAGGCCGTTGCTGAGCGAGAGAGCGCTGCTCTCCTGCTAAGGAGGGGGATACGAAGCCTAGGGCTCTGAGTGACGTGTTAATTAAGAGGCATCCAGGCCAGAGACTAAAAGCTTTGATTTGGCACAGAATAAAAGATGAGTGACAGGGTGATTTCCTCAAAGAACTATTTAAATTTCCTCAGGTTTTCTTTTTCTTTTTTTTTGGGGGGGGGGGTTTCGAGACAGGGTTTCTCTGTGTAGCTTTGCGCCTCTCCTGGAACTCACTTAGTATCCCAGGCTGGCCTCAAACTCACAGAGATCCGCCTGGCTCTGCCTCCCGAGTGCTGGGATTAAAGGCGTGCGCCACCACCGCCCGGCTTCTTTTTCTTTTTTCAAATAATTTTTACAGCAAACGATAGGGCAACAGTAGTAGAAAACAGTAAACACGTGTGTGGTCAGACCTGTGTTTCCTCATGTGCCAGCTTTTTGTATTTAATAACTGATAATACTCACTTACTCAGCATCAGTTTATATAAATACATCACTAATTGAGATTAATTTGAACCTGAGCAGATGTCACTGTGTTCTTTTCAGCCTTTTTTAGCAAAACTTCAATCTGTAATTAAAGAGAATTCAACTGCAGTTGAAGAGATAAGACAGACAGAAACGGAGACCAAGAAGGAAGTAAATGCTAAGCATCCCACTGGGGACCTACAAGATGAAGGAAAGCTCAAAGACTGTGATGTAGATGTGAAAAAGACACAAATCCATTTTGATCCAGAAGTAGTTCAAATAAAGGCTGGCAAAGCAGAAGTAAGTTTGGGTGGTGCAGGCTTAGGGGCAGGGGACATTACTTTGAAAAGTTCTGTTGTGTTTGATTGTTAAAATATTTGTTGTTTGTAGATTGACAGACGAATATCTGCGTTTATTGAAAGAAAACAAGCTGAAATCAATGAGAACAACGTCAGGGAATTTTGCAATGTTATCGATTGTAATCAAGGTAACTAGAAGTTTATTTTTATAGGACTTTAAATATTTTGACAACTGCTGTAATATTTTGTTTTAAAAATGAATAACATTAAGAACAAAATTCAGTTTTACAAGTTTTTAGTTGGTAATTAAGGCAATAGGAATTTTCTTCTATTTAGCAATGGGCTGTGTTGTCAAGCTGATTTTCATTTTGGTTAAACAAGGATCAAGTGAAGGTAAACTAGAGACAAAGTTTCCCATAGGAATGAGAAGGTGTAAGTGTGTTTAGGAAGTGAAGGTGGATGCTGGATGGCAGGGTTGTGCAGACTCACTGTTAGGAAAGAACAAAGCAGTATGACTTTCAGGTCTGTAAACGTACCAGTGACCTTAGTAAAGCCGACAGCATTCTTCAAGAGGGAGTAGTTTTCTCTTTACTCCTGAGTTTCATCATGGAGATATCCTGCTTGCCATGAAGACTGTGGAGTTTAGGCTTTTTCCCTTTTTTATTGTGCTTGCATTTGCTGTATTTCATCAGTCTCCTTTCCCTCTTCATTTGATTCTACAGTGAGTTTCAGGTCTTGCAATGTGCCTGCAGAACACCTTAGACTGTGGAGCACCACCGTAGATCGTATTCAGTTATCCTTATAAGAACCAGTGCAAATAGTTCTTAGAAAACAATGTGGAGAAAGGTTCATAACTGGACTCAACGTTTTTCTTATTGCCTTTCATATCTCTTGGCTGATGATTATAAGCATGGAATTGTCAGTTGAACCTCAAGTGACTCATAATCACATTGATACAGGATGCTCTTAACATAGTAATGTAAGCTCACTTTGGGTTCTAAATTTCCCTTTTTCTACTGCTAACTTTTGTGGCTCTCTAGGTTTAGCTTTTAGGACAGGTGTGAGGGTGGCAGATCTCAGGAGCATGCACCTCAAGAGAAAGGTTTGTTGAGGGCTGAGTGCCTGTGTTACTAATGTTACTTCTCTGTTCTTCCTGCTAACTCTATTATTATAAACCATCAGGGGATAGAAATTGACAAGAAGTGAAATGCTCCGCAGGATTCCTTGGACCATTCAGTCCCTTGCTGGCTCAAAACAGTGTTAGCAAGAATTGCTGTGCAGAGTGACTAGCTCTCAGGCATTCACTGTCCCCACACCACACTGCATTTCTCTGATGGTCTGTGCATTTGGAATAGAGCCCTGGAATGGATCATAGCTTTTTTTTTTTTTTTTTTTAAAAATACCCTTAGACCAGTGAAAGGATAAAAAGAATAGAGAAGTGTAGGCCTCTTATATATTTTGAGGTATTTCCAAGGTAAAGAAAATGAGTCTGTTTAGTCTTTAAATGTGAAAGATTAGGTGGGTTTGCAATTTTATTTACAGTTTGACTTACCACAGATGTGTTAAACTTAAGCTTAAAAAACACGTTTTAATGTGTTAGTATGTTTTTTAAAGACCTTTCAGTTGGTCTAAGAAGAAAAATTATTTTTAAAAATCAGATTTCATGGAATAACAAAAGACTTTAACTCATTTTACACCCATTTTTTACAAAATAATTATGGGAATTTATCAGAAAATTTACTGCCAATGTATAGCTTTACTGTTACTTCAAGTATTAGCATATTTCTATATGTTATTATATACTATGTGTTCATATACTACAATTAGGCTAATATTTACTAGTCTATATTGTTAACATATTTCTAATTTCTTTCCTTATAACTTATTTGTTGATATATAATTTGAAAGAAATTATAGTTTTCACCTTGATAAAAATATTGGGAAAATTTTCACAACCTGTGTTTTTTAAAATTATAGTTTTTAAAAAGTAGGATTGAGAAGAGTGATGCCTTTTTGATCCGGACTTTTTCAATAAACATTGGAAATCTAGGAACAGAGGGAAAGTGTATGCTGTACTGGAGGTTTCAATGTGCGTTGCACTTGAGGCTCCAGGGTCTTTTTTTTATCTGAAGTTCTGATATTTAAAAAAATGTATAAAATAGACAATCGGTCCATCTGTTAGATGTTCACTAATTTGGTAATAACAAAAATGCTTTTAGTTTTGAAAGATAATTTGGTAAATTGGCTTCTGTTTATATAATGGAGTTAAAATATGGTGCTCTAGAATATATGAATTATTTTCTGCAAAGGTCAGTGGTTCTTAATAATAACTAATTTTTTTAAAAATTATCAGAAATTATGTCACTTAATGTTAAAGGTTTTTCTATATGTAAATCTGAACATTAGATAAAAAATATTACATGTGATTCAATTCAGAGAGTAAAGACCACCCAGATTATTCTGTATTTAATAGTAATGTAATTATTATTACTTTTATTTTTAATTCTCCTATGAGTAAAATATGAATTAGTACAAGTTTATCATAATCTCATACATTTGTAATTAAGACTGTATTTGAACTAAATTTATCTAAATTCTCCCTAGAAAATAGTTGTGCCAGAACTGATGCCATCTTTACTCCTTACCCTGGATTTAAAAGTCATGTGAAGGGTAAGTAATCACCGTACAATGTCTGTCCCTGGCAGAAGTCTGTTGTAGCCTCATAACAGTATGGAATAGAAATGCTTCTCATCTAAACTTTATTCTGAAACAAAACATTGCCTTTCTTCCTTTTTGAGCTTTTGGTTAGGAAAAAAATATACTGTTAGGGAGAGGGAATTTCTGTTTTTGAAACATAAATTCACATAGGCTTAAAATTTCTTAACTTAGTTTCTAGAGTTGTGAATACATATGGACCACAGACTAGACCCGAAGGAATTCCAGGGTCAGGTCACAAACCTGCCGGCATGCTTCGAGATTGTGGAAATGAGGCCGTGGAGGAACGACTCCAGAACATCGAGGCTCACCTGCGGCTGCAGACGGGTAAGGAGAGAGTTGGGGGACGTTCTGTATGTGCCTTTGCCAGTCTCAGGGAAGTTAGATTCCTGTAGCTTCCGGATTCTCCTTGAACATCCATTGTACAGCCCTCATTCTAGGAGCAGGAAACAGTTGCTAAAGTTCTCGATGGTTAGCTTCTTCTCCTTATACTCTTGCCACTTTCTAATTGGGAAACAAATCCTAAATAGATTCTGTTAGCCTTGGTTTATTGAAGTTACAACAGAAAATCAATATAAGGTGTTGCTGTGGCTAATTTCAGAACTTGTATGACTACCTCTAATTGTTATTAGCCCCTCTGCCAGCTACAAAATGTAGATAATGTGGTCCTGGTCCTCAGTGCACTCCTGACGATTAACATAGAAATGACTAAGTCCCGTGGGGAAATGAGCCCATATTTACTGAACAGACAGAACAGTGTGTAGTACTTCACATTACTCTGCGGGGCTAGGTGCTGTTACTGTTGGGAAGGGAGTAAGACCGAGGTCCAGAGCGCTCAAGCAGCTTGTCCAGGATGTTAGAGTAGTGACAACTGGAACGCACACACAGTCTCACTGGTTTAGTCGCCGTGTTCTTGACTCTCCTCCCTGTTACAACTGCTGCCGTCGAGGAAGCTGCTGTCATCTCTGCCTTGGAGTGACAGGTCTGTTTGTCACTAAACCTCCTCCTCTAGGTCATTTCTCACCCTGTGGCCAAGTTGTAGATTTTCAAGCTCATGTCTGATCTTGTTTCTACCCAGCTAAAACTTCTTCACTAGTTCTCTGTAGCTCTCCAACACATGGCAACCTCAGTACTTAGCAGGGAGACTGGTCTAGACCAGGCAGGTCGCAGTGGTGATGTCTGAAGGAGTAGAAAGGGTCTGAATCTAGTAACGAGCGGGATGTCCAAGGATCTTTAATACACCGTGCCCTCCTCCCACAGAACTTCAGTTGAGAATTGTGGGAAAGCCTGTTGAAATGGTTTTCTAGGTCAGAGGAGAGAGACCCATGCTAGGAGAAGGTGACGAAAATGTAGGGAAGCGCAGCCATCAAGTGAGACAGTCATCCTGTCTCTACAGTAGTTGTCCTTCTAAGTAACTGCCACCCTGTTAGAACACTGCTGTCTACACAGAAACTGTTTAGTGTCCCCTAAGATGAAGTTTGTAGAAATCTTGTAGCAATGTGGGACGCATAAGCACTGTTTAGAAAGCAGAAGTCTGTAATTTGTCTCAGAATTCCAAATGAAACTAAGACTGAAACCATGAGTTAAGGGTTTCAGTTGATTTTGCTTTCATCTGTTTTTTTCTTATGTTTAAGTGGTTTTCATTCTTACGTCTTTGCATGGTATTTTAAGAATAAAAATGGTAAAACAGAATTAAGATTTTAGCATTTTCTCCCCATGAATTTAGGTGGCCCCGTACCAAGAGACATTTATCAGAGAATTAAAAAGCTTGAAGATAAAATCCTTGAGTTGGAGGGCATCTCTCCTGAATACTTTCAATCTGTAGTAAGTATTAATGTCTTTTAAGAACAAAGTGTTATTTTAGTTTGGGGTTTTTCGTTATGTGGTAGTACACTCGTTGATCCACGTGTGAAACACTGTTCTCAAGTAAGAGATAGAGGAACTCAGGCCTGTGGAGGTGATTATCTGCTTTCACCATCCCGATTCGGAGGATTTTTAAGTGTAGGAGCTCTTGTCAGCCTCGTCTCTGGAAACTGTCCAGCCGTCTTCCGGTCATAATCACTCAGCCCGTGGTGGTCCAGCCTGCGACTCCCCGTGCAGCCTTGTGAAGCAGCAGACCTTTCCTTTTAGAGCTCGGTCTCTGCTCACTGACCCGTCCCTCCAGACTCAGACTCAGCTCATAAATAGGTACATTTCTCACAGTTAAACAGACCTGCACCTCACACTCTGACCCATTGTCTTTACCTTAACACGACTTTTTTTCTTGAAAGACTGGCCTGTATCTGTGTAATCCCTCCATTCCCATAGTCCTTCAGTCATTCCGTTTTTAAATTTTTCTTCTTTGTGGATTTCCCATCATAAATTCTGATCCCACTTATCTCCCCAGCCCCTCGCATCTGCCCTCTGCTCTTGCGACCTCCCCCAAATGAAGCCAAATTAAAAACAAAAAACAAAGCAGAAAAACCAAAGAAGCAAAACAGACAAACAAAAAAGAGAAAAGAACGTTGTCGTAGGAGCTGTGTGTGGCCCTTGAGACACCCAGTTCACCCTTTAGTCCTTACATCTTTACTTCCAAGTGTTCATTGCCGCAAGTCATTGGTCCAGCTCAAGGCCTCTGGTTTCTGCTCTGCTACCGATACTGGGCTCTCCCTGGGGCTTCTCTTGGATATCCTGTTGTGCTGTGTCGTGGAGATCCTTCAGGTTTGGAGGTTCATTCTTAACCCCCTTTCTCAAGGACATTGAGAAACTCTTCTTTCAGACAGCCCTGAGCGCACTCTGCTTCCTACTGTCTTCTGAGGAGGTACTTTGTTTTCTCGTGCTTGTTTTGCTGTGTGTGTATGTGTGAGTTTTGAGACAGGTTCTTACTGTAGAACCCATAGCTTAGACAGGCCTTGATCTCCCAATCCTCCGGTGTTAGCTTCCTTCCAGAGTTTACAACTAAACCATCAGCCGTGCCCTGTCCATTTCTTTACTCATGCACTTGATGTCTGATCCATTCTGTGTGTCCCAAGATGAACCTTGAAAGGTTCAAAAGAGAGCAAGAAACAGATGTGGACCTCGGCGTGGTAGTGCACGCCTTTAATCCCAGCACTCAGGAGGCAGAGGCAGGAGGACCTCTAGGTTTGAGGCCAGCCTGGTCTACAGAGTGAGTTCCAGGACACAGAGAAACCCTATCTCGAAAAGCAAGTTAAAAAAAAAGAAGCATGTGGAAACATAAGCAATAAGTTCTCTAGTATGAGCAAAGCGCTGTGAGAATATACTAGTAAACTATGTTATGTGTTTACTGTTTTCAAGTACCATAATTTAGTCTTTAGAAATACTCATAAAGATCGTATCTTTTAAGTACACTAGTAAGCTACAGTCTTAAAAACTTGAAGTTACGCCGAGAGGTGGTGGTGGTGCATGCCTTTAATCCCAGCACTGGAGAGGCAGAGCCAGGCGGATCTCTGAGTTCAAGGCCAGCCTGGTCTACAGAGTGAGATCCAGGACAGGCACCAAAACTGCACAGAGAAACCCTGTCTCAAAAACAACAACAAAGCCGGGCGGTGGTGGCACACGCCTTTAATCCCAGCACTTGGGAGGTAGAGGCAGATGGATCTCTGAGTTCAAGGCCAGCCTGGTCTACAAAGTAAAGTTTCAGGATAACCAGGACTGTCACACAGAGAAACCCTGTCTAAAAAAAACAAAACCAAGCCAAAACAAAACAAAAAAACTTTAAATTACTGTGTTAAAACATTTCCATGTTGAAGGGTCAGATTTTTAGAACATTTACATTAAAAGATGCAGCATATATTGATGTTTCTCATAGTTTTCTGCTTTTTGTAATAGTTTACTTGGAAGTTTGTTTTTCAACAAATGGAAAGAACTGTAGTTCTTTTGTTCTGTGAATCAAATATAATTTTCTTTTTTCTGTTAATGTTCACCTTTTCATATGCTGTACTCTAACGTTACCCATGAAAATCAACCTTGATCTGGCTTTCATAAGCTTCTCCATGTTTAGAGTTCATCTATATGTGAATCTATATAAAAAACATTTCAGTTAAAATCTTTTTATAGTTCAGAAACTATAAAAAAAGCTATCACTCCTTAAGACATATAAGGACTCATTGTTTCCTTATGTCCTAACCAGAAAAGCTGGAGTATAGTCTACATGGTCTTTTCTGTTCACTTGGAGATAATATGCAGCATTATGCCATTACTCTGTAGAGAGAGTAAGGCATACAAACTTTAGTTCCTGTCAGTGGGAAGATAACCCTTGAGTTGGCTGGTGGGTAGCTCCTAGAGAGGCCTTGCTCTATCATGGATTGCCAGTATAAAATCTTTCCATTTGGCTTTGTGCCACATCTGTGCAGAGGACAGAGTTAGTCTGAATGTCTAACCCTTTCCAGTTCTGTGCTATTAACCTGCATATGTCATGGCTAGTACTAATCCATAGGGTGTCTTCCATCCAAAGATGTAATTTTAAAGATCTAGAAATTGTTTTTTCACAAAGCACCACTTTATCCCAACTTGCCATCATCCCTCCTTTTCTGAATGCCTAACTCACCCCAGCTAATCTCCATCTGTATTTCTAATTCTTCTTTCCAATACAGCTGTGGAGTCAGTAAGCCTCATGCCTGGGAGTATTGCAGAGTTCTCACTCACTGTGTTTCAACCAGTTTTTCACAGATTGTCTCAGCTATCTCAAGTGTAGGTCATAAAATTCAGAAAATAATTTGCTGTTTCTGTCTTCATACCTTTCTCTACTTTCAAATTCACATTCCCCTAAAGAGCATCACCCCTCCAGATTTTCTCATTTCTGTCAATGACAGAATCATTTTACTAACCAGAAACTGGACTTCTCCTACATCCAGTGTTTCTCTCTTAACTGTTTGCTTCCCATCTTGTCCCCATCTCAGGATGTTACTTCACACCTAAACTCATATAGCACTGTCTCTTCAGTCTTAGTTGATCTAGTGCTAAAATAGTATAAAGCTTTCCAAATACTGTTTTTACGAGTCACTTCCCTGCTAAATGCTTTCAGTAAATCCCTGCCTGGAAAAGATAAAAAGCCTCTGGATAGAGCATTGAAGTTTTTCTACAATTTGGTGGCTCCTGCTGCTGCTGCTGCTGCTGCTGCTGCTGCTGCTTCTTCTTCTTCTTCTTCTTCTTCTTCTTCTTCTTCTTCTTCTTCTTCTTCTTTTTTAATTTTTAATTTTTTTAATTTATTGAATCTTCGTGAGAAAGCCACTGTCGGATTGGCTCCGTAACACGTGGTTCCCTGACTGACTCTTGCTGTAGCAGCCAAGGGGTTGCATCATGATCTCCTTGCACAGCTGAGACTCCTCAGGCTAAGGAATGCCTTCCTTGGGGAACAGGGCAGCAGAACATGGGTTTTTTTTTAAATGTATATGAGTGCTCTATTTGCATGTATGCCTGCACTCCAGAAGTGGGCATCAGTAGATGCCATTGTAGATGGCTGTGAGCCACCATGTGGGTGCTGGGAATTGAACTAAGGACCTCTGGAAGAGCAGCCAGTGCCTTTAACTGCTGAGTCATCAGCTCCAGTGGCTTCTGCTTCTTAAACAGAGCATTCTATATTATGTAGAACACAGAATAAGGACGTGAGGGGCTTGTTGTTTCATTAAGTTAATACTAAGATTCTGTAAACTAGAAAGAGCACCTTTTTCCACAATTACTCAAACTCATGAGAAGCTAGTAATGAATGGGAAGTGTGTATTTGCCAGAGAGGAGCTTCTGTTACACTGATACATACTACAATGTAACAGTACCCAGCCGAGTGGAGGTAACTTCATAGACAGTGCTTGGCAAGTTTGGAGTTTGGCTTGGGGCTCCCAGATGCTATCGTTTATTGCAGTCTTCTATAAGGATATGTAATATATATATATATAAGTAATGCTGATACTTTCTAAACATTGATTATTTTGTTACTTTTAAACTAGAACTTCTCTGGAAAAAGAAGAAAAGTCCAACCCCCTCAGGTAAGTTCTCTTGTCTTCCTTTGGACTTCCAAAATAGATTGATGAGCTTTCTATCTGATTAATAATAGTCCACTCTGGCTGCATTTAGGTCATGCCTTGGCAGACTTTAGGTTGAATTAGGGAAGTAGTTTTACTTTTAAGAGCATAGAATGATTCCAACAGGCCAACTAAATATGAAAATCTTTACCTTATTTTTAATAGAAGAATATTTAGGTTAGGAAACACTTAAATGTCCTGATAACTTCAGTCTCCTCCCCTTTCCCTATTATGGACACTACTAATTAGCATTATCTAAATAAAAAAGAGGGTGACTTCATGACTGGAGAGATGGCTTGGTGGGCAAAGTACTCACAGCACATTCAAGAGGACCCGAGATCCCACCCTAGCACCTGCATCCAGAGCAGGGTGTAGTGGTGGAGGCCTGTTACCTCAGCACCGGGAGGTAGCAGGGTGTAGTGGTGGAGGCCTGTTACCTCAGCACCGGGAGGTAGCAGGGTGTA
Organism: Peromyscus eremicus; assembly: GCF_949786415.1. Classification (NCBI taxonomy): domain Eukaryota; kingdom Metazoa; phylum Chordata; class Mammalia; order Rodentia; family Cricetidae; genus Peromyscus; species Peromyscus eremicus. The sequence continues at coordinate 18,012 of NW_026736487.1, forward strand.
GTGGTGGAGGCCTGTTACCTCAGCACCGGGAGGTAGCAGAGTGTAGTGGTGGAGGCCTGTTACTTCAGCACCGGGAGGTAGCAAGTCTTCAGTGTTTGTTTTTTGCTATAGATTATGAGGATTCACAGGACTTCTGTTTTGTTTTTACAAAAGCTTTTACTAGCCTTTCAAAGCACAAAAACTCCATGAGAGCTTTGTCATTAGGAAAGAGAAGCAGGTTAGCTTGGCTCTGTGTTTATATATGCATCTGTTCTGCGTTGTTGGGATGGGATCCGGTGCCTCACATGTGCCAGGCAGATGCCCTGCACTGAGCCGTACGGTTACAGCCCAGAGAACTAGAAGCCTTGTTAGTGTATGCCTTTAAATTCTGGCACACTCACCACCCACAGCTGTCAGTCTTAAACGACTGTGCCGCTGTGTGGTTAAGTTCACTTAGCACTTTATCTGCAGTAAGGAACTTCAGTCTTATTCGGCAATCTATGTTCGTCTTATTTCCAGCAGAACTATTCCCTGGCTGAACTGGATGAGAAAATTAGTGCCCTCAAACGATCCCTGCTCAGAAAATCAAGAGAAGCAGAATCCATGGCATCTCACCACCTTCCGTGAGAACCGCCTCGTCACGCTTTCCTTTAAGATGCATGTGCGTGTAACCTACAGATGTTTAACTGTTTGAAGCATATTTATCAACATCAACTTTTCTGTGAAGTCAAGGTTTATTTTCACATGAGTCTGGCTTGCAGCACACAGTCAAGTATTCCAGTGTTTGGAAATGATGTAAACTCTGAAAATAGCACTGTTGGAATTTATTTCCTTCTGTTTTAAAGGAGGCATTTTGGATATTGAAAAACTTAATTTGAAATAACTTCTTTTGGTGATCTACCTGAGATTATTATTTTGATAGTGATATTTAAAAAGACTTTATATTTGTAACATTGAATAACCAGTTTCTTAGTTTATATTAGTATTTTGTACATAGTGGGCAATTATCAAAAATTTATTGCCAAAAAAAAAACCCTGACAAATGCATGTATATAATCTTTTTTCCCATATGTCTTTCTTACTATAAATAAACAATTGATCAACTTTATCACTGCTGGCTGTGTGGCCTTTGCAAGTTAATCTCTTTGTGCCCTGATTTGCTGCTCTAAAGGGAAATGACAGGAGAGCCTCCTTCATTGATGGCTGTGAAGAACAGTGAGCAAAATCCTGCTGGTCTGTCCTGAAGGAGTGATGTAGTACACATTAGCATTTAACAGAGAAGTTTTATCGCCACAGCTGGAAACAGCATGTAAAAGGTGCAGCTGCAGTTACGTCCAGTCATACACAGTAGCTGTTTGAGGATCGTGGCGGCAGGAATCAGAACTGTCCCTCGGACACTTGTAAATGAGGAGAGGTTAGAGGAGAATCGGGATCCTGGAGCTTGACTGGAGGAAGCATCACCAGCCGTCAGTCTGGCTCACTGGCCTGGCTGTGCTGTCCCCAGCTCACTGTTTCCTGCTCTCCCTCTCTGCATTCTTTACTGCATGTATCACTTACGCAGTTATAAAAGCCGCTACGCTTTGGCTTGACCACGTGAACTGATACAATAGTTCTGTCTTTATAACCTCAGTTTATATTTTGGTTGTGAGCCTAGCCTTTAACGGCTGAGCCATCTCTGTAGCCCAGCTTTACTTCTAATCGTCTTTGATTGGCTTTAGTACATAGTGTCATCCCAACTCTTAGAACCTCACCTCCAAGAACCACTGCTTACTGTTGAGTCTGGAACCTGCTGAGAAAGGCAGAACTGAGGGCCGTGCCGATGTCAGCTAGTGTGGGCAAATTCGCCCAGAGGAAGGTCTGGCAATAACTATTCTGGAGCTAGTAGGCTTTCAGCCTTTTGTCCTTTCTTGGGTGCATCACTCACTGAAAAGTGATACCAGGAGTTAGGGAGGCTTATTGCTCCCTTAATCCAAGCTACCCGATGACCATTCCTGTAGGGTTTTTGTTACTTGACACAGTTTCTCACCCCAACTGTTTCCTCCTAATGGTGGTGTCCTTAAATGGGTGTGGAACGTGGTTAGAAAAGGACTGGCTTCCGGGGACAGCAGCACACCTCCTCCCTAGTCCATCCCAGGTTACACTTACCAAGTGTTTCCTAAGGGCTTGGCCTTCCCTCACTCCTGGCCGCAGCTGGATATTTACAAACCAGAGTGTCTTGGACCTTGAGACACTCAAGGTCTTGAGAAACACCCGTGTAGGAAGCATGCCTCTCCTGCTTCCTTGAAGTAGATCCTGCTCCAGACATGCGCTCTGTGGGTGCTTCCAAGTTATGACTAGGAACACTTGGTCTCCAGGGTTCGAACTCTTTGTTTTGTTTTGTTTAAATGTGGGTCAATGTATACCGCAGAATAAGGATGTCTGGCTTGATAGGATCTCCAAGCACAAAAATTGCTACAAGTGACCAGGTCTTTAGGGAATGAATGAAGGTTATTGCCACAAAGAAAATGGGCTGGGACCTCTGGCCTTTATAAAATTTTCAATTTACTGAGAAAAATTTTTCGGTGATATTAACTGAAAATGTTTTATGATCATAGAGATAGCATCTCAATCTATCAAATAAGATATTTAGGGGTTACAGATATAAAAGTTGATATTTGGGGCCTGGAGAGATGGCTCAGTGGTTAAGAGCTCTTGCTCTCACAGAGGATGGAGTTTGGTTCCCAGCAACTACATGGTAGTTCACAGCTATGTGTAGTGGCAGTTCCAGGTCATCAGATGCCCTCTTCAGAACTTTCCAGGCACCAGGCATACATGTGGTACACACACATACTTTCAGGCAAACACACCTAAAACTCATACACATAGAAATAAATCTAAAATTTTGTTTAAAAAAACTGATATTTTATAACTTTAAGTTGGATATCCCTAAAAAGACAAAATTTATTCCAATATAGGTTCTTTGGACTCTTGTGAGATCTATATTGAAAACTTAATAATTTAATTTTTCATACATCTTTTTGAAACACTTGGATGTTTTCTTTTATCCCAGGAATTAATCAATAGTTATTCTCCACTATGCTAAGACTTAACAGTGAAATTAAAGGATAACGCAACAACAGAGTGAAGAGTGACCGTTGTAATAGCTTCCATGTTCACATAGCCCAAAGAACATCATTGTTAAAGAAAGATTGAGTCTGGATAGACTGTCTGCCTCGTCCCCATACACCCAGCCCCGAGCTTTCAAGGAATACCTTTAAGGTGTTTGTTTTAAGTATAATGATAAGTTCTAAAAGGAAACAGGACTTTCATGACTGAAAGAAATCATTCAAAGGGGGCCCTAAAAATGGTCTTTCACCAGACTCAGTTTCTTTCTTTTTTTTTTTTTTTTTTTTTTTGGTTTTGCTTTGTTTTGTTTTTGAGACAGGGTTTCTCTGTGTAGTTTTGGTGCCTATCCTGGATCTCGCTTTGTAGACCAGGCTGGCCTCGAACTCAACAGAGATCCACCTGGCTCTGCCTCCCGAGTGCTGGGATTAAAGGCGTGCACCACCACCACCCAGCCAGACTCAGTTTCTTGACATGGATTTATCTTACCTCTACTAATGGCACATGATTGGCAGGTAGGTATAGCCAAGCATCATTGCTCATGTCAAGGATGGATACTTTCAAAACCAAGAAAATAAGAAAAATTGTGTTTACTATGTCTGAACTTTTACTGACATTTCTAATAAAGATTTTAAAACTCTTAATGCTTCTATAAGTTATTCAGAAAATGGCTTTAAATACATCTACTTTTTTAAATCTTAAGATTCATTAGGACTAGATGGTAAATGATGTTTATTTTTTCTGATATGTTGACAGCTAAATATATTTTTAAAATCTGAAGATTTCTGTAAAATTCATATGCTTAACATTAAATTTTAAGTAGTTCCAAAGTAAAAATTATGCCTATGTATATAAGCAAATAACTTTCAAAGATTTTTTAAAAAAATGATTCCAAGAAACTTAAATATGTATGAAATTGCTTCCCTTAACACTCTTCCTCCAGGAAGCTTTAGTTGGGAGGAATGAATTTAAAAAAAAATGAAAAAAATTCTCAGATTGCAAAATATGTACACATACATGCTTCTTTTAAAGAAAGCGTCTGGCAAACTACTTTCTGTGTGTAAAAAGGACTGTATTCAGCCCTAAAAGGAAAAGAGCAGTCAGCAGATGAAGAAACATATATTTCTAAAAGAAGTGACTAAGAGACCTCACACAATACAGTTCTAACTACGTGACAGTCTGAACATGGGCACAGTTACGGAGGAGGCCAAAGGTCAGTGGTCAGCATGTTGGGAGCCGAAGAATCCGGAGTGAGTGGCAGAGCAGAGGGGTTTAGGGCATCAGAAAGACTAAGTTGCTAAAGGGACAGAAGACATCAGTATACTCTTGTCTGAACCCACAGAACGTGCAACAAGAGTGAGCCCACTGTGAGCTAGCTCTGCCTTCTTGGTGACAGTGACATGTCCATGTAAGTATCAGCCATGTCCTGTGGGCCACCTGGAGGAGCAGGTGAGCAGTGGAGGAGGCCATGCAGATTCTAGTCTCAGATTCTAAATTTTTCTATAAATCTAAACCTTACAAAAATAAGGTCATATGTAAATAGGGACACTTAAAAAATAACCCATTCATCCTTATAGGACAGAATGCTTCAAATGTTCGTAAACTTAAGCTTTTGGTAAGCAGGTCTAGGGTTAAATGACCTTTCCAGGATGGCCTGTGTGCTGCCACCAGTCTCTAGGAAATAGTTTTTTCCAAGCTATGTGGAATTGGGAACCTGAATATTGGTAGAATTTTGCTCTGCCAAACAAAGGAAAATGAAGTTAATTTTTTGCCATTCTAGAATTGTGAAATTAGAGGTCTGTTAAAATAGGAAATATTTCAGATATACAGGAAAACACAGAAAGGATTAGATCAGACAAGACATCTTAAACCACCCGGATTTAATAGGTACTGCATTTAATAGTCAGATGCGTTTGCATTGGGCCAGCCAAGGCTACATGAGACTTCATCTTTAAAAAAATGGCAAAAGATCTAGTTCAAATATAAACAGCCCAGGGCCTCGTACAAGCTACGTAAGCATTTTATATGGTGCCTCGTGCTCTATTTCCGGTTTGTGTGTGCGTGGAGTCTAGAGTGGGTAGCTTTTCAAGCACTTAGCCTCCAATCTTGGAGAACAAGCTACGCCAGAGGTTCATTAGAATGTGATTTTAAAACAGATGTAGATTAACCAGTTATTTGTTACAGATGAAAAAGGACCCACAAGTGGCAGACAGAAAAGTTAAGACCGGCCTAAAATGTGTGTTCACGTTAACCGACAGCTCTGTTTCCTACATGTTCCCCTTGATTCCCGCGCGTAGACCTTAATAGCTTGGGAATTATACTTTGAAAGTCACCATGCTGCTGAAGAAAAACTCCAGGCTTCACACAGCAGCCAATTAAATAGCAGCTCTTCCCCACTGATTTTTCCCTTCTCAGAACCCCAATCTGACTTTCAGTAGAAAGAGGAGTAGCAGAGGAACTATCATGGCAACTAATAAGTCTGTAAGGAAAAAAAAAAAAAATGCTGGAAAGGTCCCAGTCTCTGACCATGGTTTACATTTACAAAGAAAAATCTGGAAAGGAGGAATTAAAAGTTAGGCATGCATGTGGTGCACAGACATACATGTAGGGAAAGCATTCACATATGTGAATTTTTTTTCTTTTTTTTTTATTAAGAAAAGCAATTCTGATTATGGCCTCTTCCTCAGAATGCCTTACTGTACAGTAGTCACCTTTCCTGTACTGCTGTGAGATGATACAGCCTGCATGACAGTGGATGAGGTGAAAGACATGAACGGTGACGTGTGTCACCGGGACACCAGCTCTACAACAGGAGAGCTGAAGCCTAAGAGGCCTCCCCTGCCTCTGGAGGGAGGGGTGCACAGTGTGGAGAAACTGAGCAAAGATGTTGCACGTTCAGGCCTAGGAAATACAAGATTCCATCATGTTACTGCAAACTTAGGAATTCATTCCCTTCTGGAATTTTCTATGTAACATTTTTGGACAGTGGTTGAGTACAGGTCGACTGAAGTCACAGCAAAACCTCAGGTAAGGGAGACTACACTACACTGATACAAAACAGGTGAAATGTCTGCCCTTATAAGCCTACACTGGTGCCTCTCTCTTCTAAATCCTCTAGAGAACTATTGGAACCTGTTAGAAAGGCCCCAGGAGTATGGAGAACGTGTTCAAGAAACACAGAAATGAAACTACCCAGAAAAGCTAAACATCAGTGGGTTATATATCTTCTGTTACTGCTGAACTGGCTTAAACAACGAGGTCTGTAAATAGAGAAACCCATGTTGGTTATTTCTCTAGTTACATAATTCAGCAACACTGTCACTTGAGGACCTGTTTTCTCCCGTGTTTCTGCTCTCACATTTAGGCTACTTCATGGTGGTGACATGGATTCCACACTTTCAGGTGTCACGTCCGGATAAAACAGTCTAGAACGGTGGGAAAAGCAATGTTTCCTTTAGTCCTTTTCTTCAACATCCTCCCCACAAATGCACCATAAGCTTTTGTAAACCAATTACCAACAAAAGGGAGAATATTTCTACAGCTTAACTTAGCTTATTTAAAGTTTTGAGTTGTCCAAAGTTCTCCATCTTTTAAGTAGTTTTTCGGTTTTATGTGTTGGAGTGTTTTGCCTGGGTGTTATGTCTGTGCACCACACACGTGCAGTACCCGTGGAGGCCAGAAGACATTCAGGTCTTAGCACTGGAGGTTATGGATGGGAACAGCTATGAGGGAATTCAGTTCCTCTGAAGAGTAGCCAATGCTCTTAACCACTGAGCCATCTCTCCAGACCCTAAATGTTCTCTATTTACAGTTTGAAAAAACTAACCAACCAACCAACCAGATGAAGGCTCGTGGATATATAAACATTGGTATGAATGGGAAATTAAAATCTGTGTTAAACAGCTAATTTTATTTATACTGTTTCCATCATAACATACTAATTCTCCTTAATGAGGAGACAAGATTAACAGAAAATACATATGTCATGTCCCCCGATTATTTGACGCTATAAAAATATATTTATAAAACCTAAAACTTGGAATTTCACTCCTAGATAAATTGAAAAATGATGCTGTCTTGAAAAGTTGACCTCCATTGTCATCCCAGCTATCAGCTCCCTGAATTTAGGGACCTTAGATGTGAAGGAAGAGTCTTTTCCCAAATTTCCCTTTTGCCTTCTCCTACTAGAAATTGCTGTATGCTCCATTATTGTGAAAAATCCCTTCTTTGAGGAAGACAAGCTCTAATCCCTTCTCCTAAGGCTCCAGGGATGTGGGAACCCCCTTACCCCCACCAAAGGCTGCACCTGCATCCAGAACATGGCCGTTGGTGAGTCTTCTGGGTATTTCTCCCACTAAAAAACACAAGTGAGGGAAGAGAATCACAAATGTATCCAAACAGACACGGACTGCAATAATAACCTGACTGTGAACACAGATGTTGGGGGGCACTTAAGCTGGTACATCATTCAACCAATCAATAACCCTTGTTTCCCCACTATAGCCTATTACTTCCCTGATAGCAGGCTTTCGTGGTGGGCCTTACGTCCAGTCAGAAGAAAGTTGGTTCTATCTATAACCACTCAGGCCACTGTTCACTGGCCGGCACATCTGACCTAGCACTTCCATCGTGAAACAGGATCCAAGTGAAGCAGGATCCGCAGGGCCTTACTTCTCTCCAGCATGCTCAGTAGCTACTTCTGGTACTATAGGAGCTAGCTTGCAGGGAGGGGATTCTTTTTTTTTTTTTTTTTTTTTGGTCAAATTAAACATCCTTTATTTTCTGTCAGACAGGGCTATCTCCCTAAAGTGAAGTTTGAAAATATAGCATTGAGCATAGGAAAGAGTAGGGCTTATTACTGTAAGATTAAACTGTAAGATTAGGGGATTTTCAGGGGTTGGGGGTTTCCAGAGGAATTTTGATTATGTCAGAATTTGTCTGAACGTTTCAAAATTATTTGGCAGACATCTTATCAGGGTACATTCAAGTAGTGAGTCAAACTCCGTAGAGTGAGAACATGTCAAATTCCAGAAACAGGTTAAAGCGTGGTCAAGCTTTGCAACCAACAGAAATGAACTGATTCTGACCTTATAACAAAATGGCTTCCTTCCTAAAGATGGAGTCAGGCTGGTCCATCAATGTGACAAGTAACTAATTTCAGCATATAATGAGTTGCTACTCAGAAGACTAGTGAAACTCTTGTTTTGTTCAACAAAACACTCAAATGTTAGAGTAAAAGAGGCCAGATCCAAAGGTTATCTTTTGCGGGATTAAATCTGTATTATCAAAGGTCACAACTGCATGAGGAAAAAGCAAGAGGACAGACTGAGATTGGGTAGTGCTGGGCATTGTGAGCAGACAGGAAGTTAGCAAGTTTAGCATGCATTGTAATTCTGGTGGTAGACACAGAACTGTATTTGTCAAACTCCATAGAACTGTACATTAAAAGGTGTGTTTTCATGGTGTGTGCATTAAAACTCAGCCTGATACGGTCGCAAAGACGGAGCCCTGACAAAGGAGCCTGCCCTGCCAGTGAAGCATGCAGCTCACGGAACGGGAGAGCAGCAAAGTGCTCCCCAAAGTATCAGTGGGCTGACATGCTCCCATGGAGCCAAAGATACAGCAATAAAACTCTTGATTTAACTATTGTGTTTACTTCTATACCATCTACAAATCCAATCTGTAGTCATGAAATGGTATCTATGAATTTCATAGCTCATTAATACATTACAAACCTACAGTTTCTCCACACTTTTTCATATGTTGAACCCAAGTGGCTCCAAGCAATCTCCAGCTCCAGCAGGTTCTATCCTACACAGATCCCTGTTACATCCTTCCTTTCGTCCTTCATGTACCACAAGCTGTTCCTTGCCAATTTCCCCCTGGTTATCAGTTGCTTCCCTCCAACATTTGTTTCTGCCTCTGCTTAGCTATGTTTCCTCTCACCTCATTCCTGTATTTTCTGAAACCTCATAGTTCAGCTGGCAGTGACTGACATGTAGCTAATGGGAGTAGAAGATTTTTTTTTTCATTTTCAGGTGTTTGCTTTTAGTGTTTGCAATATCACACTTAATCCTCACCTCAACACTAACCAGCCTTCTTTTTCTGAAACTTTACTATCTATACATTAGTACATTTCACTACTCTAGTGAAATACTCAAGTCCAGTTACTTTCTAAAGAAAAATAGTCTTATTTAGTTCCATTTTAGAGGTTCAAGTGTGTAGCAGTAACTTCTGCTCGGCACTAATGCTTAAGGAGGTTGACATGGCAGTGGTGGGAGTTTCTCCAAGAGGACTGTCGTCTAGCTGAACAGGAGGCCAGTGACTTAGGAGCCAGTCGGGGGTTCTTCGTTATCTCTGTCTGTCTTTCTCTCTCTCTCTCTCTCTCTCTCTCTCTCTCTCTCTCTCTCTCTCTCTCTCTCTCTCCCTCTCTCTCCCTCTCTCTCCCTCTCTCTCCCTCTCTCTCCCTCTCTCTCCCTCTCTCTCTCTCTGAAGACTGGCACAGGGTTTTTCTATGGAGCCCAGGCTTATGTCAAGCTCGTTATCTTTCTGTCTAAGCATCCTCAGCAGTACTGGTCTTGCAAGGCACTACCACTACACCCAGCACAATTGGTCTCTTATAGTAACTCTCTCCTGGGAATGAGCATCAGTCCCATGAGAACTGCTTCCTGCAGGGAGGGGATTCTTAGGGCTGCCCGAGTCCTGTCTTTATTTCTCCAAGTGCAGAAACCAAAGCATGCAACCTCTTCAACAATAGTGTCTTACCATTCAGCTCTGGGACGCAACCAAGAACATTAGCACCACCTTTACTGTTCTAGGCACCTCTATGACCTCTGGCTAGCTACTCCTAAGAAGGGAACCCACTCCTAGCACAGAGATTCCCAATAACCACCTTATGGCTTTTAAGAACACTTGTTTTTAAACTTTCATGTACTTTTTGATGTTTAGAGACATGGACTCTTGCAAACTTCTTCCAGTTCCCTTGGTGGGCATCACTGGTGCCTCACCCAACCGTAAATCTCTCCAGAATTCTCACAGTGACCCCCAGCCTTTGCACCCTTTGTGAACTAATTCCCCAATGCTCACTTCTTCAGATGTGCTCACATATCTCTAAATCTGCAAGACAGTCAAAGAGTAGAGTTGTGCTATCCGGATTGTCAGGACCCAAAAGAAAGTGGGGACAAATGGCTATCCATGCTGTCTATTAACATACCAAAGCACATGCTGGCCTCCGGGCTGCCCTCAGGATCATAAGTGCCTATGGCTCTTCTCACAGTGCTCTCTACCCTAAACTTCCCCAGTTCATGGACTTCCCCAACCCCAGCTTCTCATTTCCTTATAACCTAATAGACTCTCTCTCTTTTGCCTTCCTCTCTCGATCCCCTCTCTCTTGGCCCTCTCTCAGTTTCCTTATCTGTCCTCTGTCTTCCTCTGTAGCCACTCACCTGCCTCTCATGGCCTAGTCCAGTCTACTGGGCGTGTTCAGCCTACTATTTTCTCTCCCTGCTCTGGACTCTTCCAGATGTCTCTGGCTGTACTCTCCCTCACATCTACAATAAGCCTTCCCCTCAACCACACCTTGGAGCAGTCACGTCCTCGGCTTAGACATCTGGTACCAAAAAACCCTCAGTTTATACACATATATAACAAAACAGTTATCCCAAGGATGAGCAGAACAGTGATGCAAAGTCCCCTCATCCTCTCATCATGAAGAGTGGAACTGTGGTGATAATCGTGATGAAGCACTCTGAAAGTCCGTTGTCATGTGTTCCAAGCCAAGTGTCTGATGATCGCACGAAGTCACAGCTAAGGAGATACTAATGTCTAACGTAAGCGAGATCTGACAGCAAGGGAAGATTCTATCCGTTAGTGTCAGCTGTTTCCTCCACAGATCGGTGTTGGATACGGTGGCATGGATAGGCGACACGGTGGCATGGATAGACGACACTACCCTAGCTTTCTACAACCCCCAAGTCATTCTCTCCCTGAGCCTCTCTACTTCCAACACTCTGGAGCTCTTTCCCGAGCCTCTTTGTGTTTCTCCACCCCTGGTGAACTCAGGGCTGACCTGGGCTGCTCGGCCTTGCCCAGGGCCAAGGGGGACATGGGGCACCTCTCACCTCCTACTGCACTGCTCTCAGGCCAGCTTCCTAGGTCAGAGGCTCTGGGTGGGCACGTGGCTGTAGCTGCAGCTGTGGCCTCACCACACCTGGCTGCTGTGGGAGGCCCAGAGTAGGCAAACTATCTCCTCCCCCAACATAACTCTTGCAGGAGAGAAAAAAATGTCCTGCTTAGACTGAAGGGTGACAGCCCACCCCTGGGACAGCTTGATTTTCTGTACCTGAATTGTTTCATCAGAGACGCCTGTTCCTCTGGCTTTTAAGCCTCCCAGAAGTTTCTTAGCATAGAATTTGACTTCTTGTCCTTTTTTTTCCCTCATGACTTTGCCACATTTGATTTCAGGTAACCCAGACAGATCTCTTCTTTCTCTGCTTCGCTTTTCTTTCATCTCCTCCAGGTGGCTCTCCACCCGCCCCCACAGACACATTTTACACACCCTGTCCCACCAAGGGCTCAGCTGCTGTGGGATGTCTTTCTGTATGCTGTGAATATGTGTTGCTCTCGTTGGTTAACAAATAAAGCTGTTTGGCCAATGGCGACACAGAATAATGTTAGGCGGGACATTCAAACTGAAGATGGAGATGAAGAAGCGAGGAGAGACGCCAGCCTGCTGCCCAAAGAGCAACAAGATGCCAGCAGACCAGTAATGCCAGGGCCACGTGGCAACATATAGATTAATAGAAATGGCCTAATTTAAGATGAAAAAGCTAGCTAGCCAAAAGCCTGAGCCATAGGCCATCCAGTTTGTAATTAATATAAACCTCTGAGTGGTTATTTTATAAGCGGCTGCAAGAGCTCGGGTGGGAGAGATTCGTCCAGACTGTGGGGCTAGGCGGGACCGAGAAACTTCCCCCTACACTCAGCAAAGCTGCTAACACTGCATAGCAGTCTTGAGGTCCTTGCTGGATCCAGTTCCTTGTTAAATCTTTGGCGAACACTGTCTTTTTAGGCCCTGTGACCTGAGTATCACACACTGCTTCCCCCAGACTTCACCCATAAGTAGCACCTAATCTTCCTCGATTACACTCCAGTCCCTCATATACATGGGAACCTGCCCTGGTGAGGACCAAGCATCTCTAATGGCTATAGGAGCCAGTACACCAGGAACTGACTCCTCTTGTACCACCTCAGGCTGTGCAGCTGTGTCTTAGGGACTGATGTGTGGTTATATTGCTCAGTTTCTCTGCCCTCACACTACCCAAATGGATCCCATTTGCCTCCAGATCTCACTACCTACTCACAAGCCAGATGTGGGGAATCTTTCATGGCTTGTTTACATTTTTTTTCCAATTCCAGGAATTCTGGTGTTGAATATTCTTTAAGTACTGTGGTGTCTCACACAGGACCATTGGTAAGACCTCTAATTGCATGTTGGACCATGGGTCTTCCCTTTCTCTGTATCAAAGCTCAGACTTTAGGGGTATCCTTTGTTGAAGGGACCTCACCTCTTCCTCATTTCTACCCAATGCCTGTGGGTCCCAGGTTTAAGGGTCCCAGAAGGGGCTCTGTATTACTGGTCTACTCTAGGCTGTCTTCCCCTTTTGCCTCCCATCCTTAAAAATATCGACAGGCCAACACCTCCATTGCTCTTTTTGATCGAATTTGCTGCCTGAGTCAGGGGGCAACACTGAGGACACCAACCTCACCCTCCTTTCTGTGGCAATTCCTCCCTCACACTTACAGTCTTTTTCTAAGATGCCACCTTGACATCAGGTAGATTTCCTAGTACTCAGCAGTGTCCGGGTGGCCTCCCCAGCTGCTTGCTGATACCTCTGCTCCTGATGTGCTATTTCCATGGCTTATAATTTCATCTCCAGATGTTGAGTAGTCCTTAGAACGTTTCCACACTTCCTGGGCAGTCTCTACTTGTCAGGCAATTCTGCTCCTCTATACCGCTGGGAAGATTTCTGCCCCCAACAGCCCCTGCCCCAATGAGCTCACCTTAGTCACATGTCTCACAAATTTCTGCACCGTCCATGTCCCTGCCACTACCCCAACAAGTCTTACAGGAAAAAGCCACCACATCACCTACATCTGGATCTGCAGGCAGCAGAAGCAACAGTTTCCCATACTGGACGTAGCTTGAGCATGTGAGACCTCAAAGCCCACCTGCACAGGGACACACTTCCTCCAACAGAGCCATACCTACTCCAACAAGGCTACACCTCCCTATGGGCCAAACACTCAAAACACATGAGTCATTGAGGGGCATACCTATTCAAACCACCGCAGTTACTTACAGGAATGTGGGTGATCCTCGCCCAGAAAGCTGAACCCGGAAAGCATTTATCCAGCAAGGATGAAAGCTTCCGCAAAGTTGCATGAATGAGCCTCCACCCCCAAGTCTTCCTAGGCATATATACTCTAGTCCCTCCTGGTTCACATGTGCATACAATAAGGCAGAATTGTATACAACAGGTGGTATGGAGTCGCTGCACACCCAGGTGGGGGTCTTGTGAGCTCCCCCCCCTCCATGAGTGAGGGTGAATGTTGACAAGGCCATCTGTGACAACCCTTTTGCACGGGACTGAAGCTCAGCTCCCCAAGATGGTGGGTGATTGAGTCAGAGGACAGTTATGCGCCATCCACGGAACTCAGTAGGCATCCCCTAGCTCTGGACACGTGTATGACTTTTAACTCTCAGTGAATTCAGAAAAAGCCCATAGCCAAAGTAGAAAATAACCACGTTTCCTCAATTGGACCCTCAAAGATGCATTTGAGAAAAAATCACTAGCAAGGGCTTTGTGTAGAACAACAGAGGTCCTCCCATTTTCCTTGATGTTAGTAGGGAAAAGTAAAGAAATGTTTTGAGCCGGGCGGTGGTGGCGCACGCCTTTAATCCCAGCACTCAGGAGGCAGAGCCAGGCGGATCTCTGTGAGTTCGAGACCAGCCTGGGCTACCAAGTGAGTTCCAGGAAAAGGCGCAAAGCTACACAGAGAAACCTTGTCTCGAAAAACCAAAAAAAAAAAAAAAAAAAAAAAAAAAAAAAAAAAAAAAAAAAAAAAAAAAAAAAAAAGAAATGTTTTGAACCCATCAGACTCTGCCATCTTTCAAAAGCTATGGACGGGTGAGATGCAAACAAAGCATGAGGTTCAAAGAGAAGGTATCATCTAACTAAAACTAGACGGAAGGAAAGAAAGCTTCCTTAACTGAAGAACCGTGACAGGTCCTTTCTCTTTGAGAACACTGATTTAAGTGGAGGTGATAGAGAACACAAAATTTACATCTGCTGCCCAGACTAGACTCCTATATCCAGCAGCCCCACCCGACTGCCAGAGAAGGTGGAGTCATATTCAACTTAGCTCTGCAAAACTGGACTTCTGTGGTGATATATTGTGTACACTAATACACTTGCCTGAGGATCAGAGGACAGAGCCAGCCACTAGATTAGACACAGAGGTCAGGCAGTGGTGGCACACACCCTTAATTCTATCACTCAGGAGGCAGAGATCTGTCTGGATCTCTGTGAGTTCAAGGCCACACAGGAAACAGCCAGGCAGTGGTGGCACACACCTTTAATCCCAGTACTGGGAAGTACACACGCCTTTAATCCCAGGAAGTGATGTCTGGACAGAGAAGGGTATATAAGGTGTGAGGAAAGAGGAACTCACTCTCTCTTTAGGTTGAGGATTTCATAGAGGTAAGAACTAGTGGCTGGCTGTTCTGCTTCTCTGATCTTTCAGCTTTCACCCTGATATCTGGCTCTGGGTTTTTTACTGAAAGACCATTTAAGATTCGAACAACAGACTTCTGATCCCCACCCCTACCCACCTCACCCCCATGCCCACTGGTGCCTACTTCAGTCACCTTTCCCACCTCAGTATCTCACACTTCCCTTTAGGGCAGAATTTCTCAACCTGTGGGTCAAGACCCATGGGGGGTTATGCATTGTACAACCCTTTCACAGGGGTCTCCTAAGACCATTGGAAAACAGTTTTTTATATTACAGTTTATAACAGTAGCAACATTACAGTTATGAAGTAGAAGTGAAAATAATTTTATGGTTGGGGCCACCACATGAGGAACTGTATTTAGGGTCGCAGCATCAGGAAGGTTGAGAACCAATGCTTTATAGGTTTTTGCATCCAATGACCTTGGGACCACTGTTAGCTCCTGTCTTTCATATACCACATTCATTTTGGTCAAAAAATGTTATCTACACTTTCAAAATAAATCCAAACTTTAACTGGCTCTCATAGCCTCACTGCTACAACTCAGTTGCGAGCCACCGTCCTTGGATTACTTCAGCCCCACCTCCAACCCCTACCGTAGCATCCCGGCTCCACTCTTTCTGCTTCGCTCTATTCTCAACAGAGCAGTCAAGAGTGGTCCTTCACAACCGGAAGTTGGTGCACAAACTTCTTTGCTGAAAATCCTACAATGCATTCTCAATTCACGCAGCAGAAGTAACCAAGCCCTTCCAAGGCCCACAGGGCCCTATAAGGTCTGCCCCCTCACAGCCTCCCTTCCAACAGTCTTCCCTCCACACCCGAGCCCCAGCCCTCACCACCCCAACAGACACTCCCCTAGATGACTGTCCTGTATCCCTTTCATATCTTGTCTCATATCATACTCTCAGTGGAGTAAGGCTGTCAGAAAAAACACTTGGCACTAGTCACATGAGAATTTCAGATAAGTAATGAATAGCTTCTCAGTATTCAGTGTTTATCTGAAACTCACATGTAACTAGATGGCTGTGGGTTTGTTTTTCCTATTTGTTTCAAAATCTTATCCTTCAATGGACTCCACCCTGACACAGGTGTGACCTGCCTTCCCTCCCAGCCCCATGGGCCACATTCCTCTCACCTGTCTCTGTCTCTCTGTCTCTCTCTGTCTCTGTCTCTGTCTCTCTGTCTGTCTGTCTGTCTCTCTCTGTCTCTCTCTGTGTCTCTGTCTCTGTCTCTCTCTCTCTCTCTCTCTCTCTCTCTCTCTCTCTCTCTCACACACACACACACACACTTTGTTTTAATCTGCTAATCTTCCATGCTATGCTTATTACCAGGCTCACCATGAAAGCCGTCTTCCTAGAAGCCCTTCTGGCACAAAAATCAAGATTTAATTTCTGGTTAAAGAGTCTTCTTTATCAGAATATTTCTTTTCTACTGCTTTCAAGAGTTAGAAAGTTTTATTAATAATATATGGGGAAATAGAAGCACTTCTCATTTTTACCACTTTTATACATTTTCATTCTGCTTTTACACATACCCGTTTTGCCAACCACTAATTTTTACACGTTAAATATATGTGCACGTATGTGAATACAGTTGCTTGCTATCAGCTGTTGTTTATCTTTCCCCAAGCGCATTATCCTCATGGCCTACAAACCAGAGAATTCCAATAAAAGAGAAAATACTACATCAAAAACAAAAGATGTTTAAATACCCAGACTGAATCTTTCACTATGATTCTTTGGCTAGTAGCCAAACGCAGATATATACATTAGATTTAAAGTTCATGAATGGACTTGTTCCTAAAGCAGCAAGAAGACCAGCTGGCTGAATTCTCTAACTCAATGCAGGCTCTAGAAAATGCAACCATGCCGCGCCTCACTTCCTCATTCAAGCCAGTTCATTGTTCAGATGGCACATGTGGAGTGTACTGTCGGCCTCTGGAAACGGAAGAGCATCGCATAGGTCCTTGAGAGGGAAGAAGGACCTAGGTCGGAAGGGTTTTACAAACAGGGCTAAGGGGTCAGTGGAGGGGGCCAGAGCACCATCCCAGCAGACTTGTGCATTTGCAAGCTCCCTCTGGCTACTGGCTACAAGGCAGAGAACTGATGGAAATATTTGGTACATGAATTTGATTAAGAAGTGGATGAAAATATTTGGTACATGAATTTGATTAAGAAGTGGTTACGACAGAAGGGGTCTTCACCTTTAACCTCTAAATCTCAGAGCATCAATTTCGGAAAAAGATCCCTTTGAAGAAACCACAAAGAATATATTTGAAATGCCTTCTTGTAATCTGCATAAATACCATTTTAAAAGTAGCTATACTGAAAATGTAAATTTTTATTTAATTCTGAATTTTTATAATGGATAAATGATTTAATAAAATACAGAGAAGGGAATAAAGACTTGGCTGGAGCTAATAGCTTTGCATACAAACTCTGGTGGACTTCTCATGCATTTCCTCATCAGATGTGTGCTTTCAATAAGCAGAGAGGTTACGGTCTCTGCGTTATCCCTGTTTGCAGAGAATGGCCTTCAGACTCGAGGGTGAGAAGTACAAAAGGCAGGATGACTGCCTGACTTTGTCCTCCCTCAGGTCGGTATTCTTGCCTCTACAGGGAGAGGAAAATTCATTTACAGTGGGTCTACACTGTATGTAGACTGAGGTGGTCTTCAATAAAAACAGAAGAAGAAAGGGGTAATTGGTAAATTAAAATTATGAAAAGTACCCCTTTTTATGTGTGTGACATTGCAGTTGGCATCTCAAATGAAGTGATACAGAGATCATTAAACTTGGATCTTTTTTAACACATCACAAGTACAGCCACATCACAATTTCTAGCAAGCCACATAATTCAAAAGATGCCCTTCTTGGTGAGGTGCTAACGTAAAAGAAGGAATGCTACAGGAAAGACACCCACCTACGAAAGTACTGATACAAGCCCTCACATGCCTGGTATTTGGCATTGGCTGGTGAGGCTTAATCAATCTATCTCTAAAAGCAGGTCAGCAGATCTCTGCCCCCAACTCGGGAATGGAGTCTCTCTTTGGAAGCAGATCTATCCATATTACTGTCATGCCTCTGCTGTGACATGGGCAGATTCGGGCTGGTTGGGCAGCTAATAGGTTGTCACTCATAGCATGAGCCCTGGTAGAATGGGAAATGTCTCTTCCCTCAGTAATGCCTTAGTCCTGGGAGAAACCTTGGCTTGACTTGGCAGAGTCATGACACACATATTTCATTAACTTGCTAACCACCCACCACAAACTCCAGAGAATGGAACACGGAACCAGTGACTTTGACAGGGATGGTGTGGAGGAGAATACTGTCTCAGCACAGCCTGCCTCAACAAGGATGTCTGCAAGGGCAGGAAGTACATGAAACTTAACAAAGAGGCTAGGGGCTACATGCCTGATAGACCTCAGTGCTGTGTTTACAGTCAATGCTCAACGTTCTTTACTTAAGTAAAGAATTGACTATATGAGAAGCAGGTCTTAGGGATACTCCCCAAGCTAATGCTTGTTGAACAAAAGTTTCACTGTCAAAAAGTCTCTCAGTTGAGCAAAGTGCTAGTGAAGGTCACAGATATCTTTCTGTGGTCCATGATTGTGGATTGTGAGCTGTAGGTGAGCTTTTACTTTCCAAAAATGAATGGATATTTTTGTGCTTCCTTCTGTATTATGATAGCAAAGAAAAGAAGAGAGAGAATGAGTGGGAACGGGCATGACCAACACCGAGTAATTGAATTAGTCCTTGTGTGCCTTCTTGGAGATCTATATACGGTTCTGCTCAGGCAGGCAGCTTAATTGTAAGTTAGACAACTTTGTCCTGAGGTGGCCCTTATTCTTGACTTTTTCTCAGTGCTGGTGATAGAAGTCAGGGCCCTGCAATGCTGGATAAGTCCTCTGTCATTGAGCTACATCTTAGTCAAGGTAGCTGTCACTGAAAAAATGATATTATTTTTGCTGAGAGACTCAAAGTCTATTTGGCGTTAGTTTATGGCAACGCTAACCCAGCAAATCAGCAGACAGTGCTCTCAGTGAAAACAGAGAAGAGTCATCGCTGCCTCCTGGAGCACTTTGCAGAAAATAAAAAGCACTGGCTGGCTTGCAGCTGGGTGATTTTTGCATAGTGGACACAGGTCTTGACCGGCGTCCTCTCAATACCTCTTCCATTGCAGTCCTGCTATTAGCGTTCAGAATGCCCTACGTGGTGAAAACCACTTTTCTTTAAGCTGTTCCATTTTAAAATGACTAGAGAGCTTTGAGTTTAGAAGTTCACACACACACACACACACACACACACACACACACACACACACACACAAAACCCTATCATGCGCTCATCTAGGACATACCCCTTGTCTAATGGGATGTAACAAGCTCACCCTGTTAGACAGTCAGCGCCCATTATTCAAACACCCAGCTGCCCTGTTTCACACTTGGAATGGACTATGCAATAAGCCTATTTGATCTTTTCTTCATTGTCTGCTTCAGGAATGTATGCAAGCTTTTCTTCTTCGCTATAGTAACAGGTTTCTTCTTTGCAGTGTAGGAAGTGATTCACCTCTAGGAGGCTAATTTCTTATAGTTGAGTGCAGGATCTTAATAAATAAACCCAAAAGTGAAGTGCCGTTCTGAACAGCCCTCACACCAGCAGGGAGAATCTGTGAATGAGGAACCATGGAAGACTATTCACCACACACCCATTTACTCCAAAATATTATTTGGATCAGCACTGGATATTTTGAAATAAATTATAAGTGATTCTTCTTTCTGTATTAATTAAGAACTTACACTACTCCTCAAGTGTTTTAACTCCCCCAGTGCCAAGCTTAAGTCCTCTGGATTAATCCTGATGCATGAAGAGCTTTGAAAACATAACAATTGCAGGCAACAACCCTGGGTGATTAAGAAATCAAGATGTGTGCAGGTGCGAGAGAAAGAACACACACAGAAAAAGGCAACGAGAAGAAGTTACAAAGACTGCCCAGGCATCCTCAGAACAAACTGCACACTTAAGGCTCAGAATAGCACACATTTCTATTGGTCTCACCTTCGGATTTATTGGATTAAATTTGTGTGTGTCTGTGTATCTGCTTACATATATGTGTGGGAACACGCTGTGTGTGCACGTGGATGTCAAATAGGATGCCAGGTATCCTCCTCCATCACTCTCTTCATATTCCTTTGAGGTAGAGTCTCTCCCTGAATCTGGGACTCATGCTTTCTTAGCTAGGGTAGAAGTCAGCAAGCCTCAGTGACCCTCTTCTCTACCTCCTTCTGAGCAAGGATAACAGATGTATACAGGATGCCCAGCTTGTTATGTGCATGCCGATACCCAAACTCTGATCCTCATGATTGTCCAGGAAGTACTCTTAACAGCTAACCCATCTTTTCAGCCCCATATCTCACTATCAGCAGCAAGTTTGGGGGACAGAAGTACAGGAAGAATCTGAAAGAAAATTTCCCTTAACGGAGAGCTGAGCAAGGAGAGGGTACCAAAGTTATCAGGAAACAAGATATAATAGTGATAAAAAATGCAAGTAGAAAGAAAATCATTTTTCTGTGGTCATTTTATATGGTAGATTTACAGAATTAATAAGCTGATCAAAGAATCTTTTGTCCAGGCTGATGACATCTGAGGGTGTCTGTTAGGTATCAGTGTATATACAACCTCTTTCAGCTTAATGAGTGAGGGACCAAATCATTCTTCCTTACCAACCCATTCTCCTCTCTCTCTCTCTCTCTCTCTCTCTCTCTCTCTCTCTCTCTCTCTCTCTCTCTCTCTCTCTCTCTCTCTCTTTCTCTCTCTCTGAATTACAAGCCTGTCTCCTCATGCATATGCTCACCTCAGCTTGGAGAACTGGAAACAAATGTTTTCATCGATAGCCATTCTGGAACGATAGCCACTGGGATTTTCAGCCCAGTTTCTGGTAATCAGGGGGTTCTTTGATGGAGAGGGACAACCAATAGGCAGTGATGCTGAAGCATCTAAATAGAAACAGAAAACGGGAACTGGAAACATGAGTCACAGAGCTTTCTAGCCATGATTATCAAACCAGTTGGGATGTTGGAACAGTAGCCTTGTGAAATTTCACTTCCCTGCAAGAAGGACACCCTCCAGGGAGAAAATGTTTCAGGTTTTGCTTCCCTTTACCCCAAACGAAAATTTTCTTCATTGATGTCTTTAAAAATATTTTTATTGAGATGGGTGTTGGTGGTGCATGCCTTTAATCCCAGCACCCAGGAGGCAGGGCAGGCAGATCTCTGTGAGTTCAAGGCCAGCCTGGGCTACAGAGTAAGTTTCCAGACAGCCAGGGCTGTTACACAGAGAAACCCTGTCTCAAAGAAAAATATTTTTATTAATTCTTTGGGAATTTTATAAATGTATTTTGATCAAATTCACCCCCGAATCCTCTTCTCAATGTCTTGGATCCACCCCCAACCCCAAACTCTGGTGGGTTTTTGAGGATAGTAATAGTTTTATGAGACTTTATTGGCAAATGTCCAGTGAAAAGCTAAACAGTATTTCTTTTGGTTTCATTTAAGTCAAACCTCTGCCCACAGATTCAGGGCTAACTTCTTAAAATTTAATGCACACTCATTTCTCCTACAGTGAAGTGCTCACTCGCTTCCACTAAACATGATGGAGCAATTAGAGTTTTCAGTCAGAGTTCTAGAGTGGCAACAAACACCAGGCAATTTCGTGAAATAGTTCTCCTAGGAAAGAACAAACCATTCCCAAATAATCCCTTTTGTCAACTTCCAATTAAGCTATACTGTGCCATCGACAAAATATTCATCATATCCAGGAGACAAAGTATTGTTTCAAACCTATTATGTACAAATCATATAATTTTTCAAGGTTAATGAGTCTAATTTACTCATCTTTGGTTAGGAAGGGTGATATATGATGAAAAAAATCATAAGGGTTCCCCCTTTTTATTTATGCTGTTGATTCATCCACATTTGTTTGGCTTTTATGTCCGTGTAATTGATTTGTATAATTTTGTCCAAAGCAGATGGGCAACTGCACACGACCACTTGCAAATCATTTAGATTATTATTGTACTAATGTTTATTCAAGGCCAAATGGAGAGAACACAAAAGGTGTGATGTTCAACTTAGCATAACAATATCATGAAAAATCTATTTGGTTTCAGCAGCAAAATAGATTCTCACTACCAATTTGTTTCATAAGTGCAGGTGAATTGCTTCTGTCCATGTGGCTGGACTAGCTGCTGAAATTAATTATGGCATCATTTTCTAGTTCCACAATACAATACAAACTCTCTAAGAGGATAATAAAAGAATAGACATATTCAATACTGATATTAAGTTTTATGATGCAGACTTATACCTCTTCTACTTTTGAACTAGATAATAAAAAGTACAATTATGTCTTAAAAAATAAATATATATAAATTTGATGATCCAGAAAGCCATAATCCATTCAAATACTTCTCTGTCAGCATTGTCTCTGATATTTTTCAATGTACAACTTCTTTTAGTAATACGTGTCTCATGCTCTTATAGTCTTATTTGAGATCATTACATCACAGGAATCCCACAATATCTATAAAGCATTTTTCAGCTTCCTTTCCTGAGCATTTACTATACAAATTAACATTTCATTGTATGTTTAGATGTAAGATTTACATAGGCAAGAACAAGTTTTAGGATCACTACTTATTAGGTAAATAGCAGTAAATAGGTTTTTTTCTTTTAAATATGCTTTCAGTAGTTAATTAGAAGTGTTTCCCCTCAAATCCAGATCAGTTAAAATGCTTCATAAAAGCTGGAAGGGTATTTTAATAATTGTTCCAAAGTGCTAAGGAACCATTTAGTCTATGAAGTCACAAAACCCTGGAGATGCCTATAGACATAAGCCCAGCTCATAGATGATGTGCTTCAACAATTGAGGGGGAAGGTAAATTAATCATTTGCCAAAGATCATTTTGGCAGAGATATGTTAGAATATCATTGATATTATTTTCGTTTTTGGATCTGAGTAAAAATGTTCTGTGGTGGTTTGAATGAGGAATGTCCCCCATAGGCTCTGGTATTTGAACACTTGGTTCCTAGTTGGTGGCACTGTTTGGGAAGGATCAGGCAGTGTAGCCTTGACACAGGAAGTAATTCAGTCAGGGGTGGGCTTTGAAATTGTATAGCCTCCTTCTACTTCCAGTTTGCTCTCTCAGCTTCATGCTGTGGTGGTGGATCTCTCAGTTTCCTGCCATACCTACCAGCCACGATGGACTCTAATCCTTCTGGAATTGTAAGCCAAAATAAACTCTCTCTCTCTCTCTCTCTCTCTCTCTCTCTCTCTCTATATATATATATATATATATATATATATATATATATATATATATATCTTTGGTCATGGTATTTTATCACAGCAGGAGAAAAGTAACTAATATACTACACTTCCCAGACTCCTTTGCAGTTAAACAGGGGCCTCAAACCTGAGCTAAAGCCAATGGGATGGAGAAGTGATAGAAGGCAAGGTGTTCAGCATTTCCTAGCCTAACCACAATCCTGCTTACCAGATTTTGAGGCTAACCCAATTTTACACAGGGAAACATATCTACTTTTAAAATAAAGCACATTTTAAGTAATTTAAGCTGGAATCCTCTAGGGTAGAAAACTTTGGAATCCTTGAAGGGCAAAAGTTCATTAGGAAGTCTAACAAAAATTATGAGCAAAACATATCTGGAGAGCCCTGTCCCTAAAAGACTCTGTGTCTTACACACTGAAAGGTCTACTTGGAAAACATCCATTTATTTCTGACAACAGGGACAAAGACACACACAATAACAGAGGGAGGTTTAAAATCCTCACCACGTACAATGTTTCCTCTTTCCTCTTGATGATTGTGCAGGTCAGTCTCCAGTGCCTCCAGTTTCCCATCCTGAATGTTGCTGTGCTTTGAGCTGTGCTCTTGATACTGATGGCCAAGGTGATATAACTGAATCGGGAACAGATGAGGACATCCCCCAAACTGCATTTTTATATAAAACACCTAAATTAGGGTTTTCTTACTGTGATATCCCCTAGACAAAAACTACTTCAGTTATTTTTTTCTATTCATTTATTGAAAACGAGTAGAAATTTATTTTATATACATTACTTCAATCTATTCATTTCATCAAGTATTATTTATCCTCTTCTCACAAATACCTATTACTAGACCCTTTCTTCAAGTGAAGGACTATTTAGCTTTACAGAAATGTAAGTGATTCCATGCTTTGGATGTATTAGTATTTCTAAAAGCGCAATTGAAAAGGCTAGTTTTTGTAAGGATGGTTCGGAAGTTATACCACTTGTTCTAAGTTATGCTTTAAGTCATATATTTTAATGTAAAAGTTGTTTTATTTTCCTCTATTTATGAATTACCCGCCTTTGAAACATTTTCCTCGTATATTTAATACATCCTAATCCTTTGCTTAGAAAAAGGCATTGCCGCTTTTTTCAATTTTCCCATAAGCTTCGTAAACAATTTCATCTTACAAAATGCTAGCACTACAATGTAATGTTAGCCCTGCAATGAAACCCCATATATATCTTAACCCTTTTCTCTTAAGTGAATAATTATTTGGTTAAAGAATAGTCTGTTTTGTAGCAGGATTTAAATGCTATGGTCTTTAATGCCACATGATAACCTCAGAAAGTGAATGAGCTTGTCACTAGAGCATATAATCCTCTAGGCAAAAAAAAAAAAAAAAAAAAAAAAAAAAAAAAAAAAAAAAAAAAAAAAAAGAAGAAACTGTGTTAAGACATAATTAAATACTTACTTTTGGGGGAAATATAGGGAAAGAAATTCATCTTTTGTCAAACACACTTTTGTTAACCCAGAATGTGCCAGAGCTGCTGCCTGTCTAAACCGGTCTATTCCTTGGCTATTTAAGTACCAAGAATGCTTGCTCATTGTTCACCACGAGTTTCCGCCAGTGGGACAAAGCAGCCGGCCAGAGAGTCAGCCTCGGTCAGTGTCTATTTAGGGCAAAATGTCAAAAAAGAATGTCCTGCATTTGGGGCTTGACAATAATGGACACGGCTAAATCTGAAAATTAACAAAAGCAAGCGAACAGCTTTTTAAATTCTGAAGAACATTAGATTCTAGTGTCCTTTTTGTGCGGAGCATTGTGGCTTAACCCTCTGAAAAGGCCACCTGTGGGCAACCATTTTGTGATTGTATTAAATGCATAAAAGAACACTTTCCAAAATAACCTGGCATTATTATTCACTTATTTTATAGTAAATCTGCATTCAAAACCTGCATTAAATCTGAGGCTTCATTCTTGAGTGAAATTTAAAGCTGTAAGTTTGATATAAATGCATACTCAACAGCAGATGCATGATTTTACGGTCAAATGTATAATATTTAAAATGGGTTCAAGTAAACCTTCGACACAGCAATTAGACCGTGTGTTGGGTAAAGAGAAACAGTTAGTAGTAGTGCAGAGTAGACAGGGAATCCCGGAGGAAATGACACAAAATTGATAGCATGTAATTATTAGACTGACACCGAGAAATATAAGGCAGTTAGAGAAAATGACTGTTGTCTATTAAAAGAATCTGATACCCTCAGCAATCCTAGATGCATTATTTTCTCAGTTCAACATCCCCACGTTAGTGAATAAGAGGAAAACTGTATTTGAGGTCCACGGGCTTTGCAATCACTCATGCTAACGATCTTTCCCCTAAACACAGCACAGAGGCGAATGTGAAGCTTTCCTGATTGAAAGTGGAAGGCAGTGGTGCAGGTGGAATCTGTGAAGATACAGGAAGAGTGTCCTGAAACCAGAAGAGAAACTTGCTGACCAAAAGCCCCCATGCTGCAGAAAGACCGTTTGCTGTGACCCTTTCTCACACGTATTGAAGAGTATGCACTTGACATTAAATGTGATAAGAATTGTTCTACGGTCCGTGAATACTCGGTTTGATTCTTTGGCCCTGCTTGTAGTTTTGCGGCTACTATAAAAAACTTTGGACATTTGTTCCATGTTTCATAGGTTTGGGTAGCACACAGCCTGAGGAGTTGATGCATTTCTTTCTTTCTTTCTTTCTTTCTTTCTTTCTTTCTTTCTTTCTTTCTTTCTTCTTTCTTTCTTAATCTGAAAAACAATGACTTTCAAAATATTTTTAAAAGAGTTTAAAATATTTTACTTTAAAAATACTTTTATCTATTAGGATACACACACACACACACACACACACACACACACACACACACACACACGTACAGATTTGTTTCACATAGTGCAGACTGGCCTTGAACTCACTCTGTCGTAGATGCTGGCTTTGAACGTTTGTTTCTACTGTCTTAGTCTTCCAAGTACTGGGATGACAGGTGTGTGCCTCCAGGCCCAGCTTCCAACATATTTTAGAGATATTAATCAAGATAGTTCCTAAGTCTCTTTAAATACTTTTCAGTTCGGCTTCATTCTAATTAGATTATTTCTCTTTTTCTTCAAGGTAATCGACTTCAGTTATTTAAAGTTTGCTCTGCTTCAGTGGCTCTAGTGAACTGGATAGGATGAGGGACTACAGAATCACAGAAATGGAACTTCTTTGTCACTCAGACAGCTCACAAGTTCCCCTTTACTCACAGTCATTACTTTTGGGGGAGTATTATTATTATTATTATTATTATTATTATTATTATTATTATATTTGTATTATTTAAATCAGTTTTGAAACTTGAACATATTTGGATCATCTTCTTCCCCTCCCCAAGTCCTTCCAGATCCTCTCCTACTCCTTGCCCATGCAACTTTAAGTTCTTTCTAAAACAGCAAACAAAAACCCAATGCAATAACAAACTGCCCCAACCAGGAAAACAAAGTAAAACCACGTTAAAAAACAAACAAAAAAACAAACAGTTGTTACTTTTGTACCTTTTCTTGATCAGTAAGGATTAAAATCTATGTTATATTAAAAGTGAACTTTTCCTTTGAGGAAGCAGGGAGGGAGAGTGCTTTCTTCTTCTAAAGTGGAGGAGACTAAGAAAAAAGAAATTTCCAAGATATTAACTAGGCAAACATTCCATTGTTGACACATAGACAGTATTTTTCCACAACTCACCAATTCTTCAACAGGCTTCTTAACTGACAGAACTTCAAGTATAAACTCGGAATATTTAGTCAATGATTGTTCTTTTGTTTACAAATTTTTGAGAATTTCATGTATGAGGACTGTACTGACATCATGTTTACCCCGTCTCCTCCCTGCAACTGCTTCTGTGTCCTGCCCCACCCCCAACCAATTCCTTTTTAAATCCACACCTGCAACCGAAAAATGAGGCTTTTTTTCTTTTTTAGTCTCTTTCCAGGTAGATATAAAGGAAGGATCCCCCTACCCCCCACCCTGGCAAATAAACATACTGAATTGTACATCTTTGACTTCATATTATTAAAGAACACTTTACCTCTTCTACATC
The DNA here is from genome assembly GCF_949786415.1 of Peromyscus eremicus. Classification (NCBI taxonomy): domain Eukaryota; kingdom Metazoa; phylum Chordata; class Mammalia; order Rodentia; family Cricetidae; genus Peromyscus; species Peromyscus eremicus. The sequence continues at coordinate 45,334 of NW_026736487.1, forward strand.
TACAAACATCCCTGATTTTCTAGAACATCCATTTGTTTTCCTCAGTGTCAGACCATACCACAGCATCAAAGCATAACCACACAGAGGGATGTCACAAAAAAGCACATGTTTAAGAACCAAGAGGGCATCGCAAATGAGAAAATCCAGGGTTTTTCTGAGGGGAAACTATGAATGTACGCAAACATCATTGCCACACACCTGGAGCTCCAGATATGGCCATCATCAGCCAACCTAATGTTTTCGTGTCTTGGGCTAGCCAGATGGCTCAGCTGTTATAAGCGCTGGCTGCTCTGGCAGAGGACCTGAGCTCCACTCTCCAGCACCCACACATAGTTTCACAACTACCTATAACTCCAGTTCCAGGGGATCAGACACCCTCTTCTGACCTCCAAGGACACCAGGCATACACATTGTGCACGTATAGACATGCAGATAAAAATGCTCATACATACAATAAACAAATCTAGAAAAGTTATACAAAACGAATTTTAGTTTGTCTCTCCCATGTTTTGCTCTCTAGAGATCTCTGATTTTAAGCTCTAATCCCCCCGGGTGGAATACACCTCTCTCTTTCATGAACATCATCCCATGGTCAAGTCATGTCCCAACCCAGAGCTACGGACTCTAAAAAGCTAGCAATTTTGCAGCTCTAGAGAATAGAATACTGTGGGTTATGTCAGTCAATGCTCAGATGAAAACACATTTTTTTTTGTCCTTTACAAACACCTTCAATACATAGGCAGAATCACGATAAGTATAGTAAATTAACATGAACTGCCTGCTTGCTAACAAGACCGAGCCCATTAGTTTAGTACACAAAGTCATAGACAGAAACGTGAGTTTATGTCCAAAAGTAAGTGAGATGTGCTTTTTTTTTTAAAAAAAAAAAAAAGGGGGAGAATGGCATTTTTATGTAAATCACAAGATGCATGAACCATAAGGGTTAATAAGAGGTGAGGAGGAAGGGAGGAAAGGGAGAGAAAATAAGAAATGAAACAAGAGAGGATTGGATGTAAGTATCGCTGACTGCAGCTACTAGCCAGAAACAAAACAGGGTAACAAGGAACTGTCTCCACATTAGAAGGGATTTAAAGAAAAAAGAATGTATATCACATAGTGAAAAGAGAAAGAAAATAAGAAATAATAATAATAAAAAAGGCTTTCAGGCTTTCCACAGAACACATCTGTGAGGGGGGAAAAAAGCAAGAAAGAAAAGAAACAGTGAAATTGAAATTTTCTCCAAAGGTATCTCATCTGGAAGGCTCCATTGTACCTTCCCTTTCACATCAAGACTTTAATTTTGCATTCCCTTTGTCCGTCTTGAGACACAGTTCTAGTTTATTCTATGCATTCATTTTTCTTTTAAAGGTCGCCTTATTGGCAAGGTGGGGTGGTGCATGAAACTCAGATCTTTGCTTATCTCTTTTGTCCCAAGTTTAGGAAAGATAGGGATGTCTTATTCCACACTAGGGCACAGGCTGCTTTTCTCTGCGGCTACCATCTCCCTTGTCTTCAGTACACCCTCCTTCTGACCCAGTAACCACTAAAGCTCCTTCCACATGACCATGGAATAGAATATAGTCACTTATAGTAAGTCCAAATGCTTGCCAAAATCTCAGGGCTGTGGTTCTAACTTGAGAACATTTTTGTTTCTGACCTAAAGATCTATCCCAAGTGCCAGGGAGACTGGGACCTTTATCAGAATGGGTAACTCATTTTGGGGAGACTTACTTGCCTCCAAACCTTTGCTCAAATAAACTCACATTTGAAGTTTGGTTCTTCAGGGAATGCTTCTCTGGCTCTTGCTGGCTTAACGCAAGGTCATGTGATCTTACCAAACTCGAGTTCCCTTTGCAGCTAGGAATCAATGCTGAGACTTGGTAGGATAGCTGGCCATTTGTTTTCCTAATATACAGCACATGGGGAAAGGACCAGGATCGAGACAACTACATGGGAACATCCAATGATTCTCAGCCCTGCTCATACTACCTGAACAAGAAACTATATAATAGGGTATCAACAAGTCTTGACTTAGCATAGATATACAAGCGAGTGGACCTAGTTTCTTCTACTCTCAGTACACAGCATGTGCTAAGACTCTGTGCAGAGAAGACACCACCAGTCAGCTGATAACATGAGGCCCCACAAGTATATCCTCTGTACGTCCATCCCTCCAGGTAAACTCAGGTTGTAGTTCTGACACCCAGCGTCTCTCTGGTTCCCATGGCAACCCGATCTACAACTGTTGTAATGCTATTTCAGGGTTAATTTTGTTTGTGTTTTCTTTCCTTTTTGAAATGAATTGTTGATGCTGCAGTTTTTGCATATCCTTCAGCTTGTGCAGAATTCACAGCCAGATCTTTTAAGCCTGGATCCAATCAGGTTGCTGCACTATCAAAAAGCTGACTTATGCATTCTTGCTGATTAAACCTGCCATTTAACTAAAGCTTCTTACATTTTGTAATTCCTTTTCCTCCTTTCACCTTTTCTTAATTGCTACAGTAGAAAACTGTAAAGCCAGGGCCAAACTCTCTTAAACCTTGACTTCCGACTTATGGTAAGCACACACTTTAGATGTGTATACAGATGCCAAACTTGAATAATGTGAATCTAAAGGCACATAGGTGCATCTAGAAAGTTCTACTAACTTCCCTTTTCTTTTCAATGCACCACTCCTTTGGACCATCATAGAAATGAATTAATATTAGTTAACAACAGATCTTAGAAATCTTATACATACCAATATATTTTAGAAATCATTTGTTTGCACATTCTTACTCATAAATTTCTGGAGAAAAAAAAAAACTACTATCATTTGCTTAGAGGAAATTTATTGTGGTCCTGGTTGCATTTATAGCACTTCTTGGTTTAGCTTTTCCTTCCAGAACATTCCCCAGTAGCACACCAATTTAGAGCTCTCACCCTTTCAGCAGAGACGGTTCATGCATTTTCAGTTCTCTGATACAATTGTTCACTCCCCTTTTTAAAGACTGTTCCAGTTTGCATACATTTAATATGCTTGTTCTTCAGAGGTTAAAATACTTCATTGACAAAGTCACCTGCTAAGGGGTCATGTGCTAATGTGACCACTTTAGTAGGATGTCAACTTGACTAGAGGAGACAGAACTCTGTCTAGAAATGACCCACCTCTGAAACACACCAATTCTCAAATCAAAAGCAACAGCTGGTCAAAGCACCACCCACTAACACTGTACATCTGGTTAAGGCAGAAAGAAAATGGAAAGACTTTGCCTGAAGGGATGTTCCAGAACAGAGTGATGACTCTGTGTGAGAACTTAATCTGAAAACTCGGGGTTAAATCTTAACGAGTAACAAGACATGGATGGGACTGTTACTTCAAGGCAAGGCTTGTCCCTGGGACAGAGAATGGCTGCCTCCCACATCATCACAGACACTGGTAAACAAGGCCAAGTTCATTCTCTTCTCACGTCCAAGTTGAAGGCTACCAGGGACTTAGGCAGAACCTAATGGGCTGAAACAGTTACCTGCAAGAAAAGAAGCACCTGGCTACTTGTGGGAAAGACTGGCGAGGGCAGGGGCAGGGGGAGGTTAAATCTGAGAGGCTTGTTAAGCAAGGGCCAGGTAGTTACTGTGGAGGTGGTCTTTCTGGGGATTGCTCTATTAATTATCCACATGGGCAGGAACTGTTTCTCTTAAGCAGTTCCTGATACATTCAAACAGTTAATGAAATCCCATCTGTATAGGGGCTTCCAAGGGGGAGTGTAGACTGAATTAATTAGTTTCAAATGTGAGGCTTTTTTTTTCAAAGGAGGAGAAAACCCACAGTCTAAACAAATGCCATTTGCAATGTCCGAAAAGACGCTACTATAAAGTGGGGTGGGAAGGAAAAGAGGGATACCTTTAAGCAAACTCTACTTTGTTTAAAAAGAAACACAGTGGTAGACCTTCTCATACGTAATTAAAATCTCATTCTAAAATTCCTGCCGATATCTCATCCAAAACTCAGCTAATAGGAAATCTCAATGAATAGCGGTATCTCAGTTGAGATGCCTTGAGTATATTTCTAGGTAGATAATACATTGAGTAGTAGCATTTACTTACAAAAGATAAACAATTTATGATTCATCCCAGGTTTTAAAGGCGGGGGAGGGGGTGTTAAGACCAAGAAAACTAGGTTTACAATACAGAAATTATACACATTGTCAAGTGTTTATATTTATCATGAGACCTAGAATGGGAACCCAGGCTGTACAAAGTGTACCTTAATTTCAAAAAGTGATGTCGCTGGGGCTATGAAGATGGCCTGGTGCTTGCTGCCAAACTTGAAGACTTGAATTCAGACACAACCCCCTGCACTCACACTCACACCACACACACACATACACACACACACACACACACACACACACACACAGTAATGTTAATTTTTTTAAAAGAAAATGACCTCATTCCTTTCAAGACAGACTCCAGTCATCCCTTCCTCCCTCATTTAAAATAACCTGCCTGAGAAAGGAAAGGGGTGCCCACCCGACAGCCCTCTTTCTCAGAAGGGTTCTGCCACTGTGACGGCTCAGTCCTGGGGTGGGCACACGGTTCCTTCCTCCTGTAGAGCTGTATCTCCTGACGCCCTGACACCAGCAGGTTGGGTATGAAAGCATACCTCTAAGACTTCCTTACATGTGTGAACATCAATAGAACAAAGGAGACCAGACCGCCCTGGGCGCTACTCAAGGTGAACGGGAGCTGGTGGGCAGGGGTCCTTTGGTTAACGTTTCTGAGGTCTGCCTCTGAGTCCTCTGAAAAACTACCCCTTAGCAACTCTACCTGGAACAACCTTCTGCAGACTCTGGGCTCTGGGCGCTTGAAGGTTGGGCAATCCCTGCAGAAAGTGACCACCATGCACATCTGGAAAAAGGTGGCAGCCATGCATGCTGTTAGAGCTAATGAGCCAAACAGGGACACCTGGGGATGGAAAAAAATTAATTACACGTCTATGCCAGCAAACGACCTGTTAGTGTCTACCTGTGAGCATCTAAGCCTAAATGGCGCCTAATTTCTGCTCTTTCATCACACAAGCGGGCCCTGGGAAATTTCTGATGCCTTCTTTTCTTACAGCCCGCCCCCCCCTTCCGACCCCCCTTCCCCAGTCCTTAATGGAGATCTTGAACCACAGAGCCACCGTGTCAGAACTCAGACGGTTAACATTCACTCCTTGCTGTTTTATTGCATATTACTGTGCGCGCCTGAGCAGCGGGAGCAGATTCGGGCAATTACAATCAAGTCAGGGCACACGCCGCGGCAGAGCAACCCGAGCATGATGAGGATACTGATGAGGTACTTATCGAAAACCCCACATCATCCACACTCATCAGCCACAACATGTCACCCCAAATGAGGCATCAGCTGCCTTCAAAAGGCTCATTGCACCGTGTTTACCGCTTCCCTCGGACCCACTTTTGATTTTACGGTCAGAACTGGGTTCAAACAGCAGCTGTCTGGCAGGAGCGGGCCTGGGCTCCTCGCTGCTGCTTCCCCCCGGCGGCGTCGCCAGGCTTTGTCTAGGGAGAGCTTGGGGAAACCAGGGGCCGGCAGGGCCAAGAGATGTGCGCGCGCGGGAAGGCAGCAAAGTGTCCAGTTCCGTTTCTCTCAAAGAGGAATCCCTTTCCTAGAAGGGGCCCTTGATTAATTTCAAGCACTAGCACACAGTGGTGGCCTAATGTGGGTGGGGGAGGGACACGAAATAAGGAGCCTTTCACAGATCCCCTTAAAATAGTGACGGGGTGGGACCTCTCACGCAGGCAGAAGTCCTAGAAAGGTCAATCCCATTGGGAAAGACAGATCCAACCAGGAGAGCCAGTCAAGTGGGAACAGTTCTTAATTCTTTCATCATCGACTCATTCTCGGCTGGTTGCGGGGAGCATTCATTAGCAGCTTGTAGGAAGACGCTATTCTCAAATCCCTGGTTCCCTACTACAGGCGGAAGAAGATGTACTCCCAGCAGCCCCAGAAACTGTTTCTATGTTGCTCAGGCCAATGCAATTGGCGGTTAAACAGACGGGGTGGAGGGTGGGCGTGGGGGGCCGGGGGTATCTGATTGTATACATTGCAAAGAGAATAGGAAAGTTATATTCCTTTCCTACTAGGAGAGGATACAACTCTGACACTTTTCTTGCATGTAATTTTTTTTTTTATGGTTGGCGAATTGATGTTTATTTTAAGAAAAATGTTCTTTCGTAAATATTCATCCTATGCCAAAATATTTTTCTTCTCACATCTAGGCAAGTTGCCTCAATACCAATAAAAGGCACACAGACTCAAATTTTAAGGTTTGGGGAGCCATTTCAGCTCCTCACCCCTGGTTCTCTACTGAATGCCCTCACAGCTGCCTAGAACAGTGACTGAGTCTAGGCGATGGCAGTGGAATGTGCCAGCAAGTGGGCAGAGAAGGGTGGGCTTCGCTTGCCTCTCTCCCACCCGATCTACACTGGAGACAAAGTCCCAGGCAGGGCAAGGTTCCTCAGCAGGGCGGGGCGATCAGCAGCTGTGGGAGTCAGTGCCACCCTGGAGCCACCAGGCAGAGCTTCCTATGGCGACTAAGGTCCAGGGTCCTGGGACTTAGAAACAAGCCTTGTCACTGGCCTTAGGAGTTCCCCTGGGTGCTGGGTGTCATGAATTATCCCATCATTTGGATTACAACTACTGCTACTCACTCCTCTCCTTCCACATCCTTCCACATCCTTCCGCATCCCTCCTCATCCCTCCCTCAATCCCTCCCCATCCCTCCCCATCCCACCTCATCCCTCCCCATCCCTCCCTCAATCCCTCCCTCAATCCCTCCCCACCCCTCCCCACCCCTCCCCATCCCTCCCTCAATCCCTCCCCACCCCTCCCCACCCCTCCCCATCCCTCCCTCAATCCCTCCCCACCCCTCCCCGCCCCTCCCCATCCCTCCCTCAATCCCTCCCCACCCCTCCTCACCCCTCCCCACCCCTCCCCATCCCTCTCCACCCCTCCCCATCCCTCCCCAGCCTCCTCCCTCTCTCCCTCCTCTTCCTCCCTCTCCCCCTCCCCCTCCCCAGCTCCCTCCCTCCTCCTCCCTCCCCCTCCCCCTGTCTCCCTACAGCAGTCAGCATTAGGCTTTTACTGGCATTTTAACATCTTTACAAAAAGGGAAGGTACTAAATGAGTAAGACCTTAGGCTTGAAGACATAAATATATATATATATTAAACAAAGGAACTTACTTTTATAGGAAGTTACTTTACCTAGTCTTAGAAGTTACCAGAGACTCCGGGGCAGGCCTCCGTGACACCTGCAGTGTGCCTCATTCTGTCTCAGAGGCTCTGCTGGTCTTCTTTCCATACTTACCTTTCTCTTCTAAACTTTCTAAACTCTCCTCCCAGGTCTCTGGCCTGACAATACTCCAGTTTGGCCCCTTCTACCTAAGCCCATCAAATTCCTGGGAGAGCTCTCCAAATCCCACAGGTTTGCATTGCACATTTGGATTCAAGAGAAATCCCCATGACATGGTCTAGAATGGAAAGCACAAGCCTCCAAGTGGCACTCAGCTTTGCCATCACAGAGCGCGAGGCAAAAGGGGACAAACGTGTGCCTCCATTTGCTTTCCTTATTTTGGATTCCTTAGGGCTAGAAGCCCTAAAACCCGGAATACATTAGGTTGACAATCAGTGGGTAATACAAGGGAGAGGAAATGCAGAAAAGGAAATGGGTGGGCACCACAGGAAAGCTAAAGAACTTTGGAACGTTAGATTAAAAATTACGAGTCTCAGATTCATGCATTCCTATCAAATTTTGATTTATTTCATGAAGTGATATCTCATCCACATTTTGCGTCATATTCTTTCTTCTTGGGGTTCATGAAGTAGATGTTTGTTCATATATGGAGACAAAAATGAATAGAGATCAATAGTAAATTATGAAAAGGAGTTGGAAAGTAGCCAGATGTGTTTATATGGACTGTAGCAACCTTCAAAATATCAGCAACACCTGCCCACATCATTAGTTCTGGGAGGTCACAAACATTGCTCAGAATTCTTTAGGAAATTTTAACATCATTCACACGGTGTGGATTTTAAATTTTTCTATGAGTTGGATACCTTCAGCATATTGCTACTGATGGAAAGTGGACAGGAAAAAGTTAGTTAAATTAAAAATTAGGATAACAAATTCTAGGCAACTATCCAAATTAAATGGAAAAGAATTAGAAGAATTAGACCTCATGGGCCAGATGATTAGTCACCTAATTTGAGTGTTAGAAATCTAGAAAGAAAGAAAAAAAAATCAATCACACAAGATCCTTGCGCTAGGTGCTTCAAAGAAGATCCATACAAGAAAGAGACCGTTTGCATGTGTGCACATGCATGCAGCATGTTGAGAGAGAGAGAGAGAGAGAGAGAGAGAGAGAGAGAGAGAGAGAGAGAGAGAGAGAGAGAGAATGTGTTTTGTATCTCTTTGTGGGTCATCATCTAACGCCCTTTGTGATGCACATTCTAAATTAGGCAAAAGGGATGCATCTTTCAAATGCAGATCATGTTTGCATTAGAAGAGCAATGAGAACACTTGTCAGTTTCAGAACATTTATGTGCTAGAAGTACTGTTAGCAGAAGAGCAGTTTAGATAAATTCAAGACTTTTTTTGCTGATCACAAACATTAAGCTTCACACCTGAAGCCCTCAACCCCCTGCTGCGCTCTAATCCTAGCGCCATTCACCCTTAGAGACTCCGAGTGCCGTGCCTCAGCTCTCAAACCTTTGATTGCCCTTAGTTTGAATGCCACCACCTGCAAAAATGCCTTTTTATTCCCTTTGAGCCTCTCGAGAAGGAAGTAAAAATGATAATTCATGACAAACATTAATTAATTGTTTACAAGATGATCTTTTCTTTTTCCAACTTCTGTTCAGCAGACATGTTGAACTGCAAGATCCCACTCGCGACGACGCCAGGATCCGTCAAGAGGTCTGCATTGTTGTTTAGCACTGAGGCATAGGACCCGCCACAGGCCATTGTTTTTCTCCAGCTCAAGTGGGCCTGTCTGGTTCCTGTTGGAAGAATGAGGGTGACACGCGTGAGTTCCGTACTATAAAAGGTCCGCCGGTTCGGGGGAGAACGGGAGTTTAACGCTAATGCAGAGTAAATAAACATTTTTCACCACCCTCTCTTTCTCCGTGTGAGTCTTAAAGGTCAAGGGCTGCCATTACAGTGTTTTAAAAGCTTCAAATTACATTTAAAGAAGGTATCACTAAACTCACAGAAGCCTTATCAGAACTGAGGGGAGCTGGCTGTGATTGTTTGGTCCTTGAGTTTCTCATCACTGGAAGGTGAGCTGCCAGAGGAATGCAGATGCCTTGTTTTCTGATACCCTCCCTGCACAGTGCTCAGAGGGTTCTGTCCAAGGCCTTCCAAATTTCCCTCCAAAACAGAGAAAGCGCTGAGACGCTAGGATTTCAAATTCCCGTACCATTGACACTGCTGCTCAAGCATATTGGATGGACAAGAATTAAGACTCTGGGGGCCTTTTCCTGACAAAGTTCAGAGGCAAAGAACGGGCCAGGTTCCTGCGAAACCCCCAGAGGTGTGTTGGAGAGACAAGTCAAAAGGCAGAGGGAGATTTCTTTTTTAAATTAAAGAATAAAAAGCTTACTTCAAGGAAGTGTAGAGTCACAGCAGAAAGACTTCCTCAGACCCAGGTTTTCAGATTTCAAATTACGAGCCCTTAGATCGTGGCTGCTGAGCGAAAAAAATCAATTCTATATTTTCTGAGTTAATACTGAGGACTGCACTTAGCAGACACAGAGACTAATAAGGTATGCAGAAAGAGTAAGACAGCGCGCACACACAAATTCAGGCCTTGGTTTTGGCCATGATCCAGCACAATGATGTTTCAACCCGATTTGAAAAAAAAAAAAAAATCAATAACATCTGTGGTATAATGGTTAATTAAAGCAGCTCTTCGGCAGAGCTCAGGAGGAGAGGAGAGGCCTGAAATTCAGACAGCTGAAGCTTGATTATGAGGAAAGAATGCTTTTTTAGCTATGAGTGGATAGGCCAAAAGCTGCAATGTGCCGAAATGGGGAGAAAAAATTGCTTTTATTTTAACTTTCTTTAAGTAATCAATACATGCTTTTCACCTGCATTAGGGCACTGCTCAGCCCGGAGGCCAGTACTCCACTTCAGCATAAATTCCAGCTACTGTCTTTTGAACCTGGGGTTTAAAAGAAGGCCCCATCCCCTCTAAGGCCAAAGAAAATAATATGCAGGTTTGGGCATGGGTTCTTGAAAGCAGTTAAAGCTCAGGCTCTAGGAAGGTCCGGAGGGTTTAATCTGTAAGCTGTGCTCAAAGCTGACCTGACCTTGGGGCAAACAGAGGTCACAGTCAAAGCATTAAGGCTACACAAAACTACGACACAACCTTAAGGAAGCCAGGATAGCCAGGCTCAGTCTGCTCCTCTTTCTGGCTTCTGGTTTTGAGGGCTACTCTGGGGATGTTTTCTTTACCCTTCAAAGGACAAAGGTCAAAGAATCAGCAATTCCTCCTCTAGCCTTAGAGGACAAGGTCAGCAGGTGACTCCTCAAAGGAAACAACTTGGCAACACCCACCCCTGACTCTTTTCTTCCCCCTGCCTTTCCCTTCCACTGCTGGTCCCGGTTAGCAGCATCCATCCATCGGCCTGGCTTCTGTTTATCATCACTGCCCAGTCTCAAGAACCGCAAAACTGAGAATACTGTACGTGGCTTGTCGGGTGGTCGTTTCCATTCAGCACATTTTCTTCCGTTCCAAGCATGTGCCCTGTCCTAACTGGCTCCTGCCAAGGAAGCTTGTAGTTTACCTAAGGCCTGTGTGCCTATGAACAAATAATAGACACCACAGTGGTGTGGGGAAACAGCTTGAATGGAGTACTGTGCGGGACTGTTAAGAATTTTGAAGCTCCTTCCCGTCAACTGCACTCAAGAAGGGCAGAGTGAGGGGTGGAGCTTTAAGGAACAATGTCACTGGAGTGGAATATTGGAGGATGAGGTGAATAGGACCTTTACAGTTTCTGAATAGTTATGTGAATGATAGGGAGTCATTCTCAGAAGGATGCGTTGCTGAAACACGGATGCCAATGGTTTACACAATCTTCAGAGCTAGGCTTCGCATCTCATTTCATCCTCCCCTTTTAAGGACCATCGGTACCAGAGATAAAATGTCTTGTTGGACTCAAGCTACTTGAGAGGCCGAGGCAAGAAAATATAAACGTTAAGGCCTGCCTGGGCTACAGAGAGAGTTCAAGACCAACCTGTACAGTGAGTCCCTGAGTATGATGAGTTCCTGACTCAGAACTTTAAAAAAGTAGAGGGAGGGCTGAGGGGAGAGCTCAGGAGAAGAGTCTTGCCTGGCACCCACAGAGTCCTAGGTTAATGGGCAATACCACTTAGTAAACAGGTGGTAAAATAAACTCCGTTCTTACCTGTAACACACCGAGTTCTCCCTTTCATCTGATCCACGTTGGAATGCATTGTTTAATGCAATGTTTAAATTCAAGTTTTATGCAGCCCTTGGCCTTGACTTTTTCTCCCTATTTTCTAATTGTCATCCAATCAATTTTCTTTTCATCTTTCTCCAAATAGTGTTTTGGAATTCCTTTTCCTTCCTCTACAATCTTCAAAAATCTAAATTTAAAGGAACCAAGAAGCTGACCTGCTCATGTACTATGTATTACATTAACTCTAAAGTATAATTTAGAACTAATACCTAAAGTATTGGTCTTTCGTTTACTGTGTGATTTTGAATGAGTATGAACTCTGAAAAATGGGCATAATGCAGTAACTACCTCATCAGGTGTAATGCAGTTTCCATATTTTGATCTTGTGAAGCGTTGAGAATTGTACCTAGCGATGAAGAAACACTAAGCCAGTGTTAAATCACAGTTATCATAATTCATCTACTATGTGATTCTCTGATCTCTTTTATTTTTTATATAATCTTGCTAGTTATTTTTATTGTCTCAACTGCAAACAACCCAGCTATGCAGCGGAACTTTTTCATGCTTCCGGATGGATGAATTCTCAACTATCACTTTGAATTTGATTTTTTTTCCCTTAAATGCTCTAGCCATTCATCCTTAGAGCCAATTAGTTACTTCTCTTCTTTTGCTTTTTAATGTTTTAAAGTATTTATTTTTATTTTGTATGTATGGGTGTTTCATCTGCATGTATGTCTGCGCACCACGTGCATGCCTAATACCTTTGGAGGCCAGAAGAGGTATTGGATCCCCTGGAACTGGAGTTTCAGATGGTTATGGCCACCATGTGGGTGCTGGGAATTGAGCCCAGGTCCTCTGCAAGATCAGCGAGTACTCGTAATGGCTGAGCCATCTCTCCAGCCCCTACATTTTTAATTTCATTATCTGTTGAAGGATATCTGTACACTGTGCGAAAATGTATTGCTGTGATTGGTGTAACAAAAAGCTGAAAAGTCAATAGCTAGGCAGGAGGTATAGGTGGGATTTCTGGGGAAAGAAAGGAAGAAAAGGAGGAATTGAGGCGTGCAGGAGACACCAGGAAACAGGAAGTGCAAAACAGAAGAGAGGTAACACCACATGATAGAACTTAGATAAATGGGTTAATTTAAGTTATAAGAGCTAGTTAAGCATAAGCCTAAGCTATAGACCAAACTTTCACAATTAATGAGAAGTCTTCGTGTTGTTATTTGGGAGCAGGCAGTACAGAGAAGGACTCATTACAATTATCCACACTTAAAAATAATTTTAAATTATATTGCCATATTTGCTTTCTTAGAAAAGGAATGGGATTTGCCTTTACATTTCCTGTGCAGTTTCTATGACTTTGTATATTGAGACCCTTTCCATCCTTTCTAATATTTGTCTCCTTATTTGGCCTTTGTGTTCTTCCTCAGAAGTAGTATAATCACACATCTTTGCAGCTGTTTGGTTAGGGCCACAGCTTTAATTCTTTTTGGAAGAAGCAATTAAATAAAAATTTAAAGGTGGGTTTTGAAGCAATTTAGGCACCATGCACCAAAGTATGAAGAGTTTCAACTACTACTAAGAGAAATCACTATCTGGCTTAAACACATAAGACTCATCCTCTTGCATAAAACAGGTTAGGGCACGAGGTTCTAAAAACTACCAGGAACCCCAGAGCTCCTCTTTCTCTTCCGGCTTTGACCCTCCCCATGGCATCTCATGGTATGAGGTTGTTAGTGAAACATTAGTTACAACATCTTTATCCAAGACAGCAGGTTGAAAGATGGACGTAAAGGCAGAAAAAGGTAAGACTTTTTTCTTAAGGAGTCCTCCCAGAATTCTTATTTATCTATCCTGATTTCCTACCTGCTAGCATGTAGTCACATAGCTTAGTCACCTAAGAAAACCTGGGAAATAAAGATTTTATTCTGAGATCATTCATTTAACAAAAGGGGAAAAATAACCAGTCAGGATTCTAGGTCTAAGAAGACACGGGGTGTAGGAGGCCAACTGGGTAACTGGCTCCCACATTTTACCCCAGGGTACCCTTGAGGAGTGAGGGATAAGAGATTTAGAAGGATAGAGGCGAGAGAAACAGATAGAAACACAGGATAGCCTCAGGAGGGCCTGGATCCTAGTCCACCAGCCCCTTCTGTCTCTTCTAAAGGGCTATTTATAGGAATGCCAAAGGGTGGAGCATAAGACCTGCCCCAAGCACAGCCAAGTGCAGACCCTTTCTAATCACTTGGTAACCACACACATGGTCAAGCAATTCTCTAATGCAGCTCTGCTGGGTAAAGCAAGCTCAGGTCTCACTAGAAAACCTTTGTGGGCCTCCACAGTGGGGAGCAGACATTAGTGTCTGACTGGTATTCTCTGCCATGAAGTGGGCTACGGCAAAGAGGAGCTCAGTGTTCAGGGGCAACAATGGATAGGCCAACAATGGCTGCTATGCAGTGAAGTGAGGACTGGTGAGATAAACGTGAAGTCACTGGCATCTTGTTCTTACATCTTTATCTACTGATTGGATTCCTTCTTCTACAGAGGCTTCCTTGCTCCTTTCCACTTCCACCCATCTACCACATCCCAGCCACCCCAAGGCTGGACTGACACAGCGATTCTCCCCAGAACCACCTCCCCTGGTTTCCAGGCTTGGTGCATATCTCACAAAGTCACAAAGTCAGGGAGGGCAGCAGCAGGACTTGATTGTATTTAAAAAGAATGAGCTTGGCTTGGGAAGTGCTCAGTGGTTGCTGGTAGGGGACCTTACATTTGAAAACCCAATTTTAAAAGACCATTAAACAATTTCCGGCTTCTTATCACGGAAGGATATTTACCTCATTCTCTGTGTCTCCCCGAGGAGAGTGGCTTCTCCAAAGTTCTTGTGTTGTTCTTTCAGTGGCAGTCAACTCGGGCCACATCTTTTAACTTCTCAGTGTTCCTATTTTGTTCCCTTTTATAATGCTCCTATTTGGGAATTCTGGGCATGGACAAAAGTGAATGTGTTTTTTAAAAGAACATTAATTTAATGTTTTTCTAAGGCCCTTATAAATCATAAGTCAATTGTGGTATTTCTATTTGTCAAGGAAAAATTAGAATAATGGATGATGTACATTTTTGCAGGAAGCATTCACATGCTAGTGAAAACCAAACTAAGATGGAAATGCTTTGGAAATGACAGCAAATCTATGTTTTTGTTTATATCCATTTATGTAGACACAAAGGCCTATATGTTTGTTAATATATTTTCACTAGGACTATTGAAGAAAGGAGGGGAGGTAGATTCTGTTTTTAGAGTTAGGAAAGAAATAGACTGGCATGGGGAACCAGAGGGGACATTTTCATTGGGAGATATAAAGATAGGCATGATAAAGGACTTATCTCAAACAGAGAGGTAGCTCGTAAATGTTAGGAAGCAGGCTAGTTGAAAAATTTCGTAGCAGATATATTAAGGAATAATTCATTCATCCAACAAAGGTAATCTGTAAGAAATAATGGGAAAATAGGAGGAGAGAGCATTGAGCCAGAATGAATTGAATAACACAGACAAGGTGGGAGTGACCTGTGACAAGAGCCCAATGCTTGCATATTCAGAGCCTGCAGGTCAAACACATTTTGTCACTACATTTAGTTCACTTCTAAATTAAACTAATTGAATTTTTATTTTTTAGATGCATTTTTCTTAGGAAAATACAATAGACCCCTGGCCAGTGAGCTGGCAGGGTTATCAGCTAAGGGCTACCTATTACTGATCTTAATCGTTAGAGAGTTCTGTTCTATTTGTGAAGTTCAACCATTGTATACAAAATACATCGTTAGAACTAATAGTAATTTCTAGCACTGTTCATCTCAAAAAGCCTGTTACATATTAAGAAATTAATGTCAATACGATCCAAGAATGTAAGTAGTATATAAAATACTTTGCACTTCACAGATAAAGGAATAAGGTGAAATCTCTTATGTAACATCCACTCCAGAGAAAGGTGGGGATTTGGGTAATTATATCTACAATGAAGTGAAAGAAACTCTTAGCTTACAAAAATGTCATGAACAGTGTGTCTTTTATTTTTAAAGGAACCTCTTATCTTTAAACTAGATAGTGGGATCAAACTCAATATAAATGGCTTGTCTTGGAGCTGCTGTGGTGTGTCTACTCATTGTTAGATATTCATGAGCATCCTCTGTGTGCCCCGACTTACGACAACCTGTCCTCCTTACCGTTTAGTCTCTATAGCTACCAATCTCA
Organism: Peromyscus eremicus; assembly: GCF_949786415.1. NCBI lineage: Eukaryota > Metazoa > Chordata > Mammalia > Rodentia > Cricetidae > Peromyscus > Peromyscus eremicus. The sequence continues at coordinate 61,047 of NW_026736487.1, forward strand.
TCATATATGACATCTGCAGGATAGCTTCACTATAAAGTTTGTGAGTGTTTACAAACTCAGATAACTCCATACCTAATGTCTTATGCACCTATATTCTGATTATCCACTCCCAACTCCCCCAGAGACAGTGGAAAAAAAAAACATCTTGAACTGACTCAAACTAACAGTTCATTGCCAGCATATCGGAGGAACTGTTTTTATGAATTCCAAGACTAAAGGAAGCTCTAAGGAGAAAAATAGTGAAGAGCTTGTAATATATCTTGACAAAAAAAAGAAGCCCCCGTTCCCGGGACCAACACTTCCGACTGCCTCGTACTACGACTGCCCCCAGGTGCCTTCTTTCTTAATGGAGAAAGACTTTCTGTTCCGACATGTCAGTGCAGGCCTCCTCCCTTCCTCCTGCCTTGAATGTGAAGGTGAGAGAGCAGCCATCTTGACCACATGGGCACATGGATGTGAATGAAAAGCCAGCCTTCAGAAGGGCACAGCAAGATGACAGATAGAAGTGGACAGGCATGGACCTTCTAGGCCAGCCCTGAAACGGTTTGTCCGCAGACAGGACAGACAGCAAATGTTGCTACAAACCATCCCAATGACACAGAAACTGGGCAGCTTTCTATTATTTCAAAGTAATTTTTTTTTATTTATCTGATTATAAAAGTAATTAGTGTGTCTTGTGAAATATATAGAAAGCCAGAGGTATTCAGGGGAAAGATAAACCCACCCATAATCTCACCAGCCAGAGCTAATAACACTAATATTTTACTGCGTGTACTTCTGTATATAAATAGCCATATTGTATTTAAAAAATTTAAATTTAATATTTGTTTTGATATCTTTTATACTTTTCATATCTGATATATCATCTGATTTAAGATATTTGTCTATGATACTATTTTAATGGCTCCATGGTATTTCATTTTATGGAAATATTAGCATTTAATTACTCTATTAGTATTAGTCATATAGATTATCTCCAAATTTTTACTGTTAGAAACAACTCCAAAGTTATTCATATATGACTAAGATTATTTTATATATGTTCATAAAAGTAGAATTATTAGAGTCAAAGAAGTATACATATGGAGATATATAAATGCACAGTAGTTTTTCATGGGGTGCACAGACATACATACAAACATTCATCATATTAAAAAAAAAATAAAATTTTAAACCAGTATTTCTGGTACTACTTGACTTGTAACATCCAAAATTACACATTACAGTATGTCATATGCCCAGAACCTTGTTTATCAATAAGCTAATGTGGATTCCGTCAGTGATCTCAACTATCAATAAAAAACTTAAAGCAAAGCGTCTAATGGGCAGTCCAGCCAAGCATGACCCATAGGCTGGAGGCAGAAGACGTTAACACAGCCACAGCCTGATATCTGCTTTCCAGTCAGAATTGCCGGGAGAAGTTGATGATGAGCTCTCCCCTGGCTGACTCCCTCAATACCCGCAAATGGTATTCTGTAGTTCAGACCCGGGACGGGTATCCTGAGAGCCAGTAGGACAGTACCCAAGGTTTACTTTCTAAAGCCAAATGAGTGTCTAGTTCTGTGAGCCAGGAGTCTTCAGGAAATATGACATGTGCCTTCACAGACCTCGACGACACCAGAGACTCTAAATTGGTGCTAAACGGCACCCTTAGATAGGATGACCAGCCTTCTAATCACCTGATTCCTCCTCTTTTTCTTCAGTGCTTTTTGTCATTAACAATTAGATCGTGCTATTATCTATGTATCCTTAACATGCAGTCACTTTAAAACTTCGTCGGACCCTTCTCTGCACCAGTTACTCACTCAGTCCTAGAGTTTAAGAATTTCTCCTCTTTGATGAGAAGCAGTATACGGTTCTCTTGATTTTTAGCCCGTCTAAAATGTAAGAGAATAGGCTGTCGGCAAAAGGAGGTCATTTAGCCAGAATTCCTGTGCTCTGTACTTGAGCTATGAACAGTCTTTGTAAGGGCCTCGTGCACTTTTAAACTTTAATAACTCGGGGTGTGCGTGTTAGAGAAATAATCTGTAAATGGCACTCAAAAGTAAATGTATTAAATTTTAAGACAACTACATTACACAATTGCACACAATATGTACTCATTTCAGATCCTGTGACAAATGAAATATGGCCAGCAGAATTGAAGTTCACGACAGCTCTAAGAAGAAAATTGAATTTGCCTTTAAATTCCATTTACAGTTTACTATCATGTCTACCTCGTATGCTTTTGAAGTTAAGTTTGGAAATGGCACAGAGACTTCATAAAGATCCTCTACTTGAATTCAATGATAAGTATAGTTAGAGAGAACATCAGATCATCTCTTAGCAAAAATAATATACCTGCTTACTTTAGCTGCTTTTAAAACAGCTTCAGAAATAGAAAGTACAGTGAGTCTCCACAGTTGGCACAACGCAGTAAACAAGAATGAGATGGAGTATTTGAAACAGAAGACTAGCTCTCTGTGTGGGGAATAGCTTGCTGAGTGATTGGATTGATGAAGTTCAGGTTTCTCCTATCTTTTAAGGTTTTTTTTTTTTTTTTTTTTTTTTTTTTTTTTAACCCCATACTAAAAGTAGGATTACCTGGGCCACCAACTGAAGATCAAATGGTTTTTATACGCACGTACATGTGTGTAGACAAGAAAAAAGGAATTCTCTATACTTCCCCGTTAAAAGTCAGTCTCACTATGCCATGAGAAAAAACACAGAACAAAACAAAATGCTAGACTTTTCTGCTTGTCTCAAAACAGGAGGTTGCAAAATCAAAGGCTCTAAGTCTACCAAAAAAGAAAAAAAAATCGGGTGTGTGTATTTGAAAAGGAGAGCAGGAATAAGGCTACTCTTCAAGTCCTTGCTGAATACATAGAGCCAAGAGCTGGGAAGAGTTATGCAAGCAGTAGATTGCTTTGGCTGGTCTCTGTGTGCAAAGTGATTCATTTCCTGTATTTGGTCAAGATAGGGGAAAGTTGGGCACACACAAATGTGATGGAGCTTTTGATCAGAAAAGTTTATCAGATAACTAGGTAAGATTTCATGATAGGTATGGAGAGTATTTTAGTGCTTGAGATCAAGGCTGGCCCGAGAGAATGCTGGATCCCAAAGGTGTCACATTTCTAGCTTGGGGAAATCTGATTTTTCCCTTACTGCTGTCCCAGAGCGACACTAAGTGTTCTGCTCAGTCACAGTCCTCCTCATAAAGGATTTTGGAAGACATCCTCATGCTGAGTTAGACATTGCTTTTAGATCCACCAGTGGTATTTCATTTTAACATAAAAGAAGCTCAAGAAGTAATCCTCTATCTGAATGATTTCAGGTATCTCTAGGGCTGGGAAGAATTTAGAGGAAGTGAATTCAAAGGGTCGGGACGGTTGGGGCCAGGGGAGTCCTCTTCTTGGTGAATCCCACATTCAGCAGCTAGCCTTCACCTGATGTCAGCCAAGGGTTGCATGCAGAGTTTTGGAGACAGCCTGGAAATGCAAAAGTTTAGGTGACCTATACACTTCAATACTGGAAGAAATGGGGATGGAAATGACGCCTCTGAAGGTTTTTCTTGGCAGTACTTAGCAAGGCTACAGTAACCTGAAAATTTGCAGAAGGAGTAAATATTCAAATTGCTACAGTTAGAGAATCCCCAGTGAACTTGGCCTCTTAATTCAGGGCTAAAGCATTGATTCAAGAAATATAGGAGCTTCTCCCCTTAGTGGAGCTATATTAGACTGAATCTTTGTACCTTCAAAGATGTGAAGAAAAAAAAAAAACCTCATCTGTATTGGTGCCAGTTTTGAAATGTTTTGTTAAAGTCCTGAGACTATTGAAATGTCTTAATGTCTCCATCCTATTGCAGATTTCTTCATTAGGAGATTGCAAAAATGTGATGTGTTCATTAAACTATTATCTGATTTGAATAATCACTCTAAGCCCTCATGGTTGGCTTATCTTGCACAAAATTGTGTTAAGCCCCTTTGTGAGTGGTACAGATACCAGAATGTCTTAAACCAAAGCCCCAGGCAAATGTGGCATCAATCTCAAATGCCAGATCACAAGTTTTTTCTTCAAGCTGTCACTGGAAGAAGGAAATCAATGCATGTTCTGCCATCAGAGGAGATAACGTTCAGGCTGCCCAGGAAGGGTACTTTTAAAAGCTTTAAATACATTCAGCATGCTAATTAGATTTGCTTACACACACACACACACACACACACACACACACACACACACACACACACATCAGCTTTGTGGGTCTGACTGGAACATATTTGAGCAGCAATCTGGAAATTTTTGTTCTCAGAAGTGTTATACCAAAAGTGCTGGTCTCAGCGATTCTAACTCTTGTTTTCCTACCTAATCTCTCCAAACGCCAGTTTCTTCCTCCATTACAAGTAAAATTAAGACAGAAACAGAGACAGTAGGACTAATGTGTATCACTGAAGATAAATTCCTAATTGGCAGGAAGAAAGCTGATCACACATACACACACACACACACACACACACACACACACACACACTCATATACAGAGTACTGTAGTCACAAATGACTCTCACAGAGCAGCAATTTTTCTGTTGCCTCAGGTGTCGTCATGGGCTATTCTTCTGACACTGACACTCTTTCCAGGTAGCAGCCAGGAAAGATGCACTTGAACTATCGTACTTGGGAGAAGGAACACACGGTCCTGACCAACCTTGCTGCCTTTGCCTCTGTGGTGTCTAGAAAAGCCTGTGTCAACCCCTGTATGTCTCTAGCTGTCAGAGAATTTGGTGAGATAATCAACATTGAGGCACTGAGCTTCCTAAAATGCTGAATTTTCACGGCTCTTGTCCCACGAGCCTTACAACACAGCAAGACGGTGGAGAAATGGAGTTGGTGTCAAGAATGACTTTGCTGTTGCATGTTGACTCAGGCTGTGCATATCCTGGTGCAGGAAATCTTGGGTTAGCGTATTTTCATGGAGTGCTTTGGAATTTGGAGTAGATTTTAAAACACAAGAGATCATTCCATTCTTCTTGTCACATACCGAGTCTCCAAATTTGAGGCTACTATAAAACCTCCAGTACCTCATTTATAATCTTCCTCCCTGTGGTCTTTGAGTTTGAGAAGGGGTATTTGGTGGAAACGTTCCTACTCTTTAGGATGCTTATTCCATCTCTGATCCAAGTTAAAATATGCCTCCCTGAAATTACCTTTAAAATCTTGTAAGACAAAATGCATTTTTATGATGATAATATCCATTCACGTTTATTGGAGAAAGCTTACAAAACATTACACATTGCAATAACACTCCAAGATAAATTGGGGGTCTTTGTTCATGTTCTTTCTCACACTATCTGCAAACTACGTTATATTAAATATTCAACATTCTATCCTTACTTTTTTTTCTTTTGTGGTTTTTGGTTTTTCGAGACAGGGTTTCTCTGTGTCGTTTTGGTGCCTGTCCTGGATCTCACTCTGTTTACTAGGCTGGCCTGGAACTCACAGAGATCTGCCTGGCTCTGCCTCCCAAGTGCTGGGATTAAAAGCATGCGCCACTGCTGCCCAGCCTATCCTCAGTTTTAAAGATGTTCTCAAGAAATATGAAAGAATTTCTTTTAAAAACAGCTTCCTAAATGCATTGTTACTATTATTATCATTATCATTATCATTATCATTATTATTGTTATTATTATTGATTTTTCGAGACAGGGTTTCTCTATGTGTAGTCCTGGTTGTACGGGAACTCACTTTGTAAATCAGGCTGGCCTTGAACTCATAGAGATCCACCTGCCTCTGCCTCCTGAGTCCTGGGATTAAAGGCATGTGCCACCACTGCCTGGCCCAAGTGTATTATTTTTAAAACCTTGTAGCCTACAATAACATTGAAGGTTATGGTCAGCAGCCATGTATACACTGCCTAGGTCCTACGGTCGCTGCCTGGCTGTGTTTGCAAGCTTCAGTGTGACTCGTCAGGTCTCCCTTCAGCCATATATTAATCAAGTTCCTCTTTCATGCATTTCAAAGTGCAAACGCCACTTACACTTCAGTCTAAATATTTGAGCATTCATTATTTTTACTGGAGTTCAGTATTAACATTTGCTTTCCAGGCAAGATTTGCATATAAGGAACTGTGAAATTCTTGCGAACATATACTGAGTTCTACTAATGTGCTTCTTGAATTCCTGTCAAGATTAGAACATTACCATTGACCCCAGAATGTGCCAGTGTCACTTTCCAACAGAGCAGTCCTGCTTGGCCTTGAACTTCCCATCCTGGGTCACACAGGTGTACAGCTCTGTGTAAGGCTTCTTTCTTTTAGCGTGATGTTTTTGGGATATGCCATTTCACTTGTGTTGCTGGCTCCTTCTTACTGCTAGTTTCTATTTTGTGATTTATAACGCACCAATGCATCCTGTTGCTTTGGAAAAGAGTCTCTTTTGTTCCCACAGAAAGCCAAAGGCTATGGATTTGTTCCAGATTAAGATACATCAGGTTTGACCAGCCAAGACCCCCTGAAAGGTCTCCGATGACACCATGGCCCAGATAATCCAACATCCAGAATCGTTTCAAGGCAACTGGCTCAGACGATACAGCCTCACGGACTACTCCATGATCCTAAAATTTTCTTTGTGTCCCCATAAGATATAGCGCCCCCCTCCAGCAGGAAGTAGTAAGAGAAGCTACGCCCAAATTCCCAAATTATATGTAATTGTACTTTGTTAAGGTTAAAATCTTCCTTTTTGAAAAAAAAAAGGGGGAAGTGCTGTGGGATGTTCTGTATGGCAAATGTGTTGCTAATTAGTCAATAAATAAAACACTGATTGGCCATTGGCTAGGCAGGAAGTGTAGGCGGGACAAGGAGGAGAATAAAGGTGGGAAATGGAAGGCTGAGTCAGAGAGACACTGCCAGCCGCCACGATGAGAAACAACATATGAAGATGCCGGTAAGCCACGAGCCATGTGGCAAGGTATAGATTAATAGAAATGGATTAATTTAAGCTGTAAGAACAGTTAGCAAGAAGCCTGCCACGGCCATACAGTTTGTAAGCAATATAAGTCTCTGTATTTACTTGGTCGGGTCTGAGTGGCTGTGGGACTGGCGAGTGACAGAGATTTGCCCTGACTGTGGGCCAGACAGGAAAACTCTAGCTACAAATGGCGCCCCACGTAATTTTGAAGTCAAGGTACCTTTAAAAGCATCCACTTCCCTACAGTTGAACAGTTTTTGAGTACTTTGAAAAAAAGCTGCTATGAACATTCTTATGCAAGTCATTTTGTGAACAGAAAGCTCATTTCTTTAAAATAATGCCTCAGCACAGAACTCCTAGGTCTAAAGCAGATAGGTATATATTTTTAAGAAGCAGTCAAACTTCATTCAAAGTAGTCCTACCATTTTACATTTACAGTACCCAGGGGTGAAAGTGCCTCATTGTGCATCAGTAGATCTCATGATGATCTCTTCCATTGCTTCAGTATTCAAATATTTTGATACTGTTTTTACTCATCTCAAGATTAGTAAAATATCCTTACACCTTCTTATAGACTTTTGCTCCCTAACACATTTTCATTACTGTGCTCATGGAAGTCTTCAAAAACATTTTGTCTCTTTTATTTCTGTCATAATTCACCTTATGAATCTTCTAACCAACTTGGTGTTGA
>NW_026736488.1:0-68659 GCF_949786415.1 Peromyscus eremicus
CCTACAAATATGGCCATATCTAGTTCAATTCTGCTTAGGAAACTTAAAAGAACAGTAGATCCTCTTCAGTCCAATACACTGTACATGCTGGGAACAGACGCCAGGGCTATTTGCCCTCTGTATGACAATGAGAGCACAATAGTGACTCTTCTTACTAGAAAACAACTCTTGCACGTAGGACCAGAAACTGTATGTGATTCAACTCCATTTAGGACTGGAAAACAAACGCTAGCTCTCCTTACAAGAAACACACTCTGCTTTTGAGAAAAGAGCACTCTTCTACTCTACTGTGTATCCTATGGGGTCGGAACAGTGAGCTTGCTCAGAACAAAAGAACTGTGCTTCCTACACACAGGGGCCATATCTAGTTCAACTCTCCTTAGGAAACTGACAAGAACGGTAGCTCCTCTTCAGTCCAATACACTGTACTAGCTGGGAACAGACGCGAGTGCTATTTGCACTGTGTATGGCAATAGGAGCGCAATAGTGACTCTTCTTATCAGAAAACAACTCTTGCTCATAGGACCAGAAACTGCATGGGATTCAACTCCATTTCTGACTGGGAAACAAACACTAGCTTGCCTTATAAGAAACACACTCTGCTTTTGAGAAAAGAGCACTCTTCTACTCTACTGTGTTTCCTATGGGGTCCGAAAAGTGAGCTTGCTCAGAACAAAAGAACTTGCTTCCTACACACACGGACCATATGTAGTTCAACTCTGCTTAGGAAACTGACTAGAACAGTAGCTCCTGTTCAGTCCAATAGTCTGTACTTGCTGGGAACAGACGCGAGTGCTATTTGCACTGTGTATGGCAATAGGAGCACAATAGTGTCCCTTCTTATCAGAAAACAACTCTTGCTCATAGGACCAGAAACTGCATGGGATTCAACTCCATTTCTGACTGGGAAACAAACGCTATCTCGCCTTACAGAAAACACACTCTGCCTTTGAGAAAAGAGCACTCTTCTACTCTACTGTGTTTCCTATGGGGTCCGAATAGTGAGCTTGCTCAGAACAAAAGAACTGTGCTTCCTACACACAGGGGCCATATCTAGTTCAACTCTGCTTAGGAAACTGACAAGAACAGTAGCTCTGCTTCAGTCCAATACACTGTACTTGCTGGGAACAGACATGAGTGCTATTTGCACTGTGTATGGCAATGGGAGCGCAATAGTGACTTTCCTACCAGAAAACAACTCTTGCTCGTAGGACCAAAAACTGCATGTGATTCAACTCCATTTAGGACTGGGAAACAAACGCTCTCTCGCCTTACAAAAAACACACTCTGCTTTTGAGAAAAGAGCACTCTTCTACTCTACTGTGTTCTAGGGGGTCTGAACAGTGAGCTTGCTCAGAACAAAAGAACTGTGCTTCCTACACACACGGGCCATATCTAGTTCATCTCTGCTTAGGAAACTGACAAGAACAGTAGCTCCGCTTCAGTCCAATACACTGTACTTCCTGGGAACAGACGCGAGTGCTATTTGCACTGTGTATGGAAATGGGAGCACAATAGTGACTTTCCTTACCAGAAAACAACTCTTGCTCGTAGGACCAGAAACTGCATGGGATTCAACTCCATTTCTGACTGGGAAACAAACACTAGCTCGCCTTACAAGAAACACACTCTGCTTTTGAGAAAAGAGCACTCTTCTACTCTACTGTGTTTCCTATGGGGTCCGAACAGTGAGCTTGCTCAGAACAAAAGAACTGTGCTTCTTACACACACGGGCCATATCTAGTTCAATTCTGCTTAGGAAACTGAAAAGAACAGTAGATCCTCTTCAGTCCAATACACTGTACATGCTGGGAACAGACGCCAGGGCTATTTGCCCTCTGTATGACAATGGGAGCACAATAGTGACTTTTCTTACCAGAAAACAACTCTTGCTCGTAGGACCAGAAACTGCATGGGATTCAACTCCATTTCTGACTGGGAAACAAACACTAGCTCGCCTTACAAGAAAGACTCTCTGATTTTGAGAAAAGAGCACTCTTCTACTCTACTGTGTTTTCTAGGGTGTCAGAACAGTGAGCTTGCTCAGAACAAAAGAACTGTGCTTCCTACACACACGGGCCATATCTAGTTCATCTCTGCTTAGAAAACTGACAAGAACAGTAGCTCCGCTTCAGTCCAATACACTGTACTTGCTGGGAACAGACGCGAGTGCTATTTGCACTGTGTATGGAAATGGGAGCGCAATAGTGACTTTCCTTACCAGAAAACAACTCTTGCTCGTAGGACCAGAAACTGCATGGGATTCAACTCCATTTCTGACTGGGAAACAAACACTAGCTTGCCTTACAAGAAACACACTCTGCTTTTGAGAAAAGAAAACTCTTCTACTCTACTGTGTTTCCTATGGGGTCCGAACAGTGAGCTTGCTCAGAACAAAAGAACTGTGCTTCCTACACACAGGGGCCATATCTAGTTCAACTCTGCTTAGGAAACTGACAAGAACGGTAGCTCCTCTTCAGTCGAATACACTGTACTAGCTGGGAACAGACGCGAGTGCTATTTGCCCTGTGAATGGCATTAGGAGCACAATAGTCTCTCTTCTTATCAGAAAACAATTCTTACTCATAGGACAAGAAACTGCATGGGATTCAACTCCATTTCTGACTGGGAAACCAACACTAGCTCGCCTTACAAGAAACACACTCTGCTTTTGAGAAAAGAGCACTCTTCTACTCTACTGTGTTTCTTATGGGGTCCGAACAGTGAGCTTGCTCAGAACAAAAGAACTGTGCTTCCTACAAATATGGCCATATCTAGTTCAATTCTGCTTAGGAAACTTAAAAGAACAGTAGATCCTCTTCAGTCCAATACACTGTACATGCTGGGAACAGACGCCAGGGCTATTTGCCCTCTGTATGACAATGAGAGCACAATAGTGACTCTTCTTACCAGAAAACAATTCTTGCACGTAGGACCAGAAACTGTATGTGATTCAACTCCATTTAGGACTGGAAAACAAACGCTAGCTCTCCTTACAAGAAACACACTCTGCTTTTGAGAAAAGAGCACTCTTCTACTCTACTGTGTATCCTATGGGGTCGGAACAGTGAGCTTGCTCAGAACAAAAGAACTGTGCTTCCTACACACAGGGGCCATATCTAGTTCAACTCTCCTTAGGAAACTGACAAGAACGGTAGCTCCTCTTCAGTCCAATACACTGTACTAGCTGGGAACAGACGCGAGTGCTATTTGCACTGTGTATGGCAATAGGAGCGCAATAGTGTCTCTTCTTATCAGAAAACAACTCTTGCTCATAGGACCAGAAACTGCATGGGATTCAACTCCATTTCTGACTGGGAAACAAACACTAGCTTGCCTTATAAGAAACACACTCTGCTTTTGAGAAAAGAGCACTCTTCTACTCTACTGTGTTTCCTATGGGGTCCGAAAAGTGAGCTTGCTCAGAACAAAAGAACTTGCTTCCTACACACACGGACCATATGTAGTTCAACTCTGCTTAGGAAACTGACTAGAACAGTAGCTCCTGTTCAGTCCAATAGTCTGTACTTGCTGGGAACAGACGCGAGTGCTATTTGCACTGTGTATGGCAATAGGAGCACAATAGTGTCCCTTCTTATCAGAAAACAACTCTTGCTCATAGGACCAGAAACTGCATGGGATTCAACTCCATTTCTGACTGGGAAACAAACGCTATCTCGCCTTACAGAAAACACACTCTGCCTTTGAGAAAAGAGCACTCTTCTACTCTACTGTGTTTCCTATGGGGTCCGAATAGTGAGCTTGCTCAGAACAAAAGAACTGTGCTTCCTACACACAGGGGCCATATCTAGTTCAACTCTGCTTAGGAAACTGACAAGAACAGTAGCTCTGCTTCAGTCCAATACACTGTACTTGCTGGGAACAGACATGAGTGCTATTTGCACTGTGTATGTAAATGGGAGCGCAATAGTGACTTTCCTTACCAGAAAACAACTCTTGCTCGTAGGACCAAAAACTGCATGTGATTCAACTCCATTTAGGACTGGGAAACAAACGCTCTCTCGCCTTACAAAAAACACACTCTGCTTTTGAGAAAAGAGCACTCTTCTACTCTACTGTGTTCTAGGGGGTCTGAACAGTGAGCTTGCTCAGAACAAAAGAACTGTGCTTCCTACACACACGGGCCATATCTAGTTCATCTCTGCTTAGGAAACTGACAAGAACAGTAGCTCCGCTTCAGTCCAATACACTGTACTTCCTGGGAACAGACGCGAGTGCTATTTGCACTGTGTATGGAAATGGGAGCACAATAGTGACTTTCCTTACCAGAAAACAACTCTTGCTCGTAGGACCAGAAACTGCATGGGATTCAACTCCATTTCTGACTGGGAAACAAACACTAGCTCGCCTTACAAGAAACACACTCTGCTTTTGAGAAAAGAGCACTCTTCTACTCTACTGTGTTTCCTATGGGGTCCGAACAGTGAGCTTGCTCAGAACAAAAGAACTGTGCTTCTTACACACACGGGCCATATCTAGTTCAATTCTGCTTAGGAAACTGAAAAGAACAGTAGATCCTCTTCAGTCCAATACACTGTACATGCTGGGAACAGACGCCAGGGCTATTTGCCCTCTGTATGACAATGGGAGCACAATAGTGACTTTTCTTACCAGAAAACAACTCTTGCTCGTAGGACCAGAAACTGCATGGGATTCAACTCCATTTCTGACTGGGAAACAAACACTAGCTCGCCTTACAAGAAAGACTCTCTGATTTTGAGAAAAGAGCACTCTTCTACTCTACTGAGTTTCCTATGGGGTCCGAATAGTGAGCTTGCTCAGAACAAAAGAACTGTCCTTCCTACACACAGGGGCCATATCTAGTTCAACTCTGCTTAGGAAACTGACAAGAACAGTAGCTCCGCTTCAGTCCAATACACTGTACTTGCTGGGAACAGACACGAGTGCTATTTGCACTGTGTATGGAAATGGGAGCGCAATAGTGACTTTCCTTACCAGAAAACAACTCTTGCTCGTAGGACCAGAAACTGCATGGGATTCAACTCCATTTCTGACTGGGAAACAAACAATAGCTCGCCTTACAAGAAACACACTCTGCTTTTGAGAAAAGAGCACTCTTCTACTCTACTGTGTTTCCTATGGGGTCCGAACAGTGAGCTTGCTCAGAACAAAAGAACTGTGCTTCCTACACACACGGGCCATATCTAGTTCAATTCTGCTTAGGAAACTGAAAAGAACAGTAGATCCTCTTCAGTCCAATACACTGTACATGCTGGGAACAGACGCCAGGGCTATTTGTCCTCTGTATGACAATGGGAGCACAATAGTGACTTTTCTTACCAGAAAACAACTCTTGCTCGTAGGACCAGAAACTGTATGTGATTCAACTCCATTTAGGATTGGGAAACAAACGCTAGCTCTCCTTACAAGAAACACACTCTGCTTTTGAGAAAAGAGCACTCTTCTACTCTACTGTGTATCCTATGGCGTCGGAACAGTGAGCTTGCTCAGAACAATAGAACTGTGCTTCCTACACACAGGGGCCATATCTAGTTCAACTCTGCTTTGGAAATTGACAAGAACAGCAGCTCCTCTTCAGTCCAGTACACTGTACTTGCTGGGAACAGACGTGAGTGCTATTTGCACTGTGTATGGCAATGAGAGTGCAATAGTGACATTCCTTACCAGAAAACAACTCTTGCTCGTAGGACCAGAAACTGCATGGGATTCAACTCCATTTCTGACTGGGAAACAAACACTAGCTCGCCTTACAAGAAACACACTCTGCTTTTGAGAAAAGAGCACTCTTCTACTCTACTGTGTTTCCTATAGAGCCAGAACAGTGAGCTTGCTCAGAACAAAAGAACTGTGCTTCATACAAATACTGCCATATCTAGTTCAATTCTGCTTAGGAAACTGAAAAGAACAGTAGCTCCTGTTCAGTGCAATACACTGTACATTCTGGGAACAGACGCCAGTGCTATTTACCCTGTGTATGACAATGGGAGCGCAATAGTGACTCTTATTACCAGAAAACAACTCTTGCTCGTAGGACAAGAAACTGCATGTGATTCAACTCCATTTAGGACTTGGAAACAATCGCTAGCTCTCCTTACAAGAAACACACTCTGCTTTTGAGAAAAGAGCACTCTTGTAATCGACTGTGTATCCTATGGGGTCCGAACAGTGAGCTTGCTCAGAACAAAAGAACTGGGCTTCCTACACACACGGGCCATATCTAGTTCAACTCTGCTTAGGAAACTGACAAGAACAGTAGCTCCGCTTCAGTCCAATACACTGTACTTGCTGGGAACAGATGCGAGTGCTATTTACACTGTATATGGCAATGGGAGCGCAACAGTGACTTTATTACCAGAAAACAACTCTTGGTCGTAGGACCAAAAACTGCATTTGATTCAACTCCATTTAGGACTGGGAAACAAACGCTAGCTCGCCTTACAAGAAACACACTCTGCTTTTGAGAAAGGAGCAGTCTTCTACTCTACTGTGTTTCCTGTGGGGTCCGAACAGTGAGCTTGCTCAGAACAAAAGAACTGTGCTTCCTACACACAGGGGCCATATCTAGTTCAACTCTGCTTAGGAAACTGACAAGAACAGTAGCTCCACTTCAGTCCAATACACTGTACTTGCTGGGAACAGACACGAGTGGTATTTGCACTGTGTATGGCAATGGGAGCGCAATAGTGACTTTCCTTATCAGAAAACAACTCTTGGTCGTAGGACAAAAACTGCATGGGATTCAACTCCATTTCTGACTGGGAAACAAACACTAGCTCGCCTTACAAGAAACACACTCTGCTTTTGAGAAAAGAAAACATTTCAACTCTACTGTGTTTCCTATGGGGTCCAAACAGTGAGCTTGCTCAGAACAAAAGAACTGTGCTTCCTACACACACGGCACATATCTAGTTCAACTCTGCTTAGGAAACTGACAAGAACTGTAGCTCCTCTTCAGTCGAATACACTGTACTAGCTGGAAACAGACGCGAGTGCTATTTGCCCTGTGTATGGCAATAGGAGCACAATAGTCACTCTTCTTATCGGAAAACAACTCTTACTCATAGGACAAGAAACTGCATGGGATTCAACTCCATTTCTGACTGGGAAACAAACACTAGCTCGCCTTACAAGAAACACACTCTGCTTTTCAGAAAAGAGCACTCTTCAACTCTACTGTGTTTCCTATAGGGCCAGAACAGTGAGTTTGCTCAGAACAAAAGAACTGTGCTTTCTACAAATAAGGCCATATCTAGTTCTATTCTGCTTAGGAAACTGACAAGAACAGTAGATCCTCTTCAGTGCAATATACTGTACATGCTGGGAACACACGCCAGTGCTATTTGTCTTGTGTATGAAAATGGGAGTGCAATAGTGACTCTTCTTACCAGAAAACAACTCTTGCTCGTAGGACCAGAAACTGAATGTGATTCAACTCCATTTAGGACTGGGAAACAAACGCTAGCTCCCCTTACAAGACACACACTCTGCTTTTGAGAAAAGAGCACTCTTCTACTCTACTGTGTATCCTATGGGGCCCGAACAGTGAGCTTGCTCAGAACAAAAGAACTGTGCTTTCTAAACACAGGGGCCATATCTAGTTCAACTCTGCTTAGGAAATTGACAAGAACAGTAGCTCCTCTTCAGTCCAATACACTGTACTTGCTGGGAACAGATGCGAGTGCTATTTGCACTGTGTATGGCAATGGGAGTGCAATAGTGACTTTCCTTACCAGAAAACAACTCTTGCTTGTAGGACCAAAAACCGGATGTGATTCAACTCCATTTAGGACTGGGAAATAAACGCTAGCTTGCCTTACTAGAAACACACTCTGCTTTTGAGAAAAGAGCACTCTTCTACTCTACTGTGTTTCCTATGGGGTCCGAACAGTGAGCTTGTTCAGAACAATAGAACTGTGCTTCCTACAAACAGGGGCCATATCTAGTTCAACTCTGCTTAGGAAACTGACAAGAACAGTAGCTCCTCTTCAGTTCAATACACTGTACTTGCTGGGAACAGAAGCGAGTGCTATTTGCACTGTGTGGCAAAGAGAGCACATTAGTGACTTTCCTTACCAGAAAACAACTCTTGCTCGTAGGACCAAAAACTACATGTCATTCAACTCCATTTGGGACTGGGAAACAAACGCTAGCTCGCCTTACAAGAAACACACTCTGCTTTTGAGAAAAGAGCAGTCTTCTACTCTACTGTGTTTCCTATAGGGCCAGAACAGTGAGCTTGCTCAGAACAAAAGAACTGTGCTTCATACAAATACGGCCATATCTAGTTCAATTCTGCTTAGGAAACTGTAAAGAACAGTAGATCCTCTTCAGTCCAATACACTGTACATGCTGGGAACAGACGCCAGTGCTATTTGCCCTGTGTATGACAATGGGAGCGCAACAGTGACTCTTTTTACCAGAAAAAAAACTCTTGCTCGTAGGACAAGAAACTGGATGTGATTCAACTCCATTTAGGACTGGGAAACAAAAGCTAGCTCTCCTTACAAGAAACACACTCTGCTTTTGAGAAAAGAGCACTCTTCTACTCTACTGTGTATACTATGGGGCCCCGAACAGTGAGCTTGCTCAGAAGAAAAGAACTGTGCTTCCTACACACAGGGGCCATATCTAGTTCAACTCTGCTTAGGAAATTGACAAGAACAGTAGCTCCTCTTCAATCCAATACACTGTACTTGCTGGGAACAGATGCGAGTGTTATTTGCACTGTGTATGGCAATGGGAGTGCAATAGTGACTTTCCTTACCAGAAAACAACTCTTGCTTGTAGGACCAGAAACTGCATGGGATTCAACTCCATTTCTGACTGGGAAACAAACACTAGCTCGCCTTACAAGAAAGACTCTCTGATTTTGAGAAAAGAGCACTCTTCTACTCTACTGTGTTTCCTATGGGGTCCGAATAGTGAGCTTGCTCAGAACAAAAGAACTGTCCTTCCTACACACAGGGCCCATATCTAGTTCAACTCTGCTTAGGAAACTGACAAGAACAGTAGCTCCGCTTCAGTCCAATACACTGTACTTGCTGGGAACAGACACGAGTGCTATTTGCACTGTGTATGGCAATGGGAGCGCAATAGTGACTTTCCTTATCAGAAAACAACTCTTGGTCTTAGGACAAAAAACTGCATGTGATTCAACTCCATTTAGGACTGGGAAACAAACGCTATCTCGCCTTACAAAAAACACACTCTGCTTTTGAGAAAAGAGCACTCTTCTACTCTACTGTGTTTTCTAGGGGGTCTGAACCGTGAGCTTGCTCAGAACAAAAGAACTGTGCTTCCTACACACACGGGCCATATCTAGTTCATCTCTGCTTAGGAAACTGACAAGAACAGTAGCTCCGCTTCAGTCCAATACACTGTACTTGCTGGGAACAGACGCGAGTGCTATTTGCACTGTGTATGGAAATGGGAGCGCAATAGTGACTTTCCTTACCAGAAAACAACTCTTGCTCGTAGGACCAGAAACTGCATGGGATTCAACTCCATTTAGGACTGGGAAACAAACACTAGCTCTCCTTACAAGAAACACACTCTGCTTTTGAGAAAAGAGCACTCTTCTACTCTACTGTGTTCCTATAGGGCCAGAACAGTGAGTTTGCTCAGAACAAAATTACTGTGCTTCCTACAAATACGGCCATATCTAGTTCAATTCTGCTTAGGAAACTGACAAGAACAGTAGCTCCTCTTCAGTCCAATACACTGTACATGCTGGGAACAGACGCCAGTGCTATTTGCGCTGTGTATGACAATGAGAGCACAATAGTGACTCTTCTTACCAGAAAACAACTCTTGCTCATAGGACCAGTAACTGCATGGGATTCAACTCCTTTTCTGACTGGGAAACAAACACTAGCTCGCCTTATAAGAAACACACTCTGCTTTTGAGAAAAGAGCACTCTTCTACTCTACTGTGTTTCCTATGGGGTCCGAACGGTGAGCTTGCTCAGAACAAAAGAACTTGTTTCCTACACACACGGACCATATGTAGTTCAACTCTGCTTAGGAAACTGACTAGAACAGTAGCTCCTGTTCAGTCCAATAGTCTGTACTTGCTGGGAACAGACGCGAGTGCTATTTGCACTGTGTATGGCAATAGGAGCACAATAGTGTCCCTTCTTATCAGAAAACAACTCTTGCTCATAGGACCAGAAACTGCATGGGATTCAACTCCATTTCTGACTGGGAAACAAACGCTATCTCGCTTTACAAAAAACACACTCTGCTTTTGAGAAAAGAGCACTCTTCTACTCTACTGTGTTTCCTATGGGGTCCAAACAGTGAGCTTGCTCAGAACAAAAGAACTGTGCTTCCTACACACAGGGGCCATATCTACTTCAACTCTGCTTAGGAAACTGACAAGAACAGTAGCTACGCTTCAGTCCAATACACTGTACTTGCTGGGAACAGACAAGAGTGCTATTTGCACTGTGTATGTAAATGGGAGCGCAATAGTGACTTTCCTTACCAGAAAACAACTCTTGCTCGTAGGACCAAAAACTGCATGTGAATCAACTCCATTTAGGACTGGGAAACAAACGCTAGCTCGCCTTACAAAAAACACACTCTGCTTTTGAGAAAAGAGCACTCTTCTACTCTACTGTGTTTCCTATGGGGTCCGAACAGTGAGCTTGCTCAGAACAAAAGAACTGTGCTTCCTACACACACGGGCCATATCTAGTTCAATTCTGCTTAGGAAACTGAAAAGAACAGTAGATCCTCTTCAGTCCAATACACTGTACATGCTGGGAACAGACGCCAGTGCTATTTGTCTTGTGTATGAAAATGGGAGTGCAATAGTGACTCTTCTTACCAGAAAACAACTCTTGCTCGTAGGACCAGAAACTGGATGTGATTCAACTCCATTTAGGACTGGGAAACAAACGCTAGCTCTCCTTACAAGAAACACACTCTGCTTTTGAGGAAAAGAGCACTCTTCTACTCTACTGTGTTTCCTATGGGTCCGAACAGTGAGCTTGTTCAGAACAATAGAACTGTGCTTCCTACAAACAGGGGCCATATCTAGTTCAACTCTGCTTAGGAAACTGACAAGAACAGTAGCTCCTCTTCAGTTCAATACACTGTACTTGCTGGGAACAGAAGCGAGTTCTATTTGCACTGTGTGGCAAAGAGAGCACATTAGTGACTTTCCTTACCAGAAAACAACTCTTGCTCGTAGGACCAAAAACTACATGTCATTCAACTCCATTTGGGACTGGGAAACAAACGCTAGCTCGCCTTACAAGAAACACACTCTGCTTTTGAGAAAAGAGCAGTCTTCTACTCTACTGTGTTTCCTATAGGGCCAGAACAGTGAGCTTGCTCAGAACAAAGAACTGTGCTTCATACAAATACGGCCATATCTAGTTCAATTCTGCTTAGGAAACTGTAAAGAACAGTAGATCCTCTTCAGTCCAATACACTGTACATGCTGGGAACAGACGCCAGTGCTATTTGCCCTGTGTATGACAATGGGAGCGCAACAGTGACTCTTTTTACCAGAAAACAACTCTTGCTCGTAGGACAAGAAACTGGATGTGATTCAACTCCATTTAGGACTGGAAAACAAAAGCTAGCTCTCCTTACAAGAAACACACTCTGCTTTTGAGAAAAGAGCACTCTTCTACTCTACTGTGTATACTATGGGGCCCGAACAGTGAGCTTGCTCAGAAGAAAAGAACTGTGCTTCCTACACACAGGGGCCATATCATGTTCAACTCTGCTTAGGAAATTGACAAGAACAGTAGCTCCTCTTCAATCCAATACACTGTACTTGCTGGGAACAGATGCGAGTGTTATTTGCACTGTGTATGGCAATGGGAGTGCAATAGTGACTTTCCTTACCAGAAAACAACTCTTGCTTGTAGGACCAGAAACTGCATGGGATTCAACTCCATTTCTGACTGGGAAACAAACACTAGCTCGCCTTACAAGAAAGACTCTCTGATTTTGAGAAAAGAGCACTCTTCTACTCTACTGTGTTTCCTATGGGGTCCGAATAGTGAGCTTGCTCAGAACAAAAGAACTGTCCTTCCTACACACAGGGCCCATATCTAGTTCAACTCTGCTTAGGAAACTGACAAGAACAGTAGCTCCGCTTCAGTCCAATACACTGTACTTGCTGGGAACAGACACGAGTGCTATTTGCACTGTGTATGGCAATGGGAGCACAATAGTGACTTTCCTTATCAGAAAACAACTCTTGGTCTTAGGACAAAAAACTGCATGTGATTCAACTCCATTTAGGACTGGGAAACAAACGCTATCTCGCCTTACAAAAAACACACTCTGCTTTTGAGAAAAGAGCACTCTTCTCCTCTACTGTGTTTTCTAGGGTGTCTGAACCGTGAGCTTGCTCAGAACAAAAGAACTGTGCTTCCTACACACGGGCCATATCTAGTTCATCTCTGCTTAGGAAACTGACAAGAACAGTAGCTCCGCTTCAGTCCAATACACTGTACTTGCTGGGAACAGACGCGAGTGCTATTTGCACTGTGTATGGAAATGGGAGCGCAATAGTGACTTTCCTTACCAGAAAACAACTCTTGCTCGTAGGACCAGAAACTGCATGGGATTCAACTCCATTAGGACTGGGAAACAAACGCTAGCTCTCCTTACAAGAAACACACTCTGCTTTTGAGAAAAGAGCACTCTTCTACTCTACTGTGTTTCCTATAGGGCCAGAACAGTGAGTTTGCTCAGAACAAAATTACTGTGCTTCCTACAAATACGGCCATATCTAGTTCAATTCTGCTTAGGAAACTGACAAGAACAGTAGCTCCTCTTCAGTCCAATACACTGTACATGTGGGAACAGACGCCAGTGCTATTTGCGCTGTGTATGACAATGAGAGCACAATAGTGACTCTTCTTACCAGAAAACAACTCTTGCTCATAGGACCAGTAACTGCATGGGATTCAACTCC
Organism: Peromyscus eremicus; assembly: GCF_949786415.1. NCBI lineage: Eukaryota > Metazoa > Chordata > Mammalia > Rodentia > Cricetidae > Peromyscus > Peromyscus eremicus. Next base: position 12,947 of record NW_026736488.1, read on the forward strand.
TTTTCTGACTGGGAAACAAACACTAGCTCGCCTTATAAGAAACACACTCTGCTTTTGAGAAAAGAGCACTCTTCTACTCTACTGTGTTTCCTATGGGGTCCGAACGGTGAGCTTGCTCAGAACAAAAGAACTTGTTTCCTACACACACGGACCATATGTAGTTCAACTCTGCTTAGGAAAACTGACTAGAACAGTAGCTCCTGTTCAGTCCAATAGTCTGTACTTGCTGGGAACAGACGCGAGTGCTATTTGCACTGTGTATGGCAATAGGAGCACAATAGTGTGTCTTCTTATCAGAAAACAACTCTTGCTCATAGGACCAGAAACTGCATGGGATTCAACTCCATTTCTGACTGGGAAACAAACGCTATCTCGCTTTACAAAAAACACACTCTGCTTTGAGAAAAGAGCACTCTTCTACTCTACTGTGTTTCCTATGGGGTCCAAACAGTGAGCTTGCTCAGAACAAAAGAACTGTGCTTCCTACACACAGGGGCCATATCTACTTCAACTCTGCTTAGGAAACTGACAAGAACAGTAGCTACGCTTCAGTCCAATACACTGTACTTGCTGGGAACAGACAAGAGTGCTATTTGCACTGTGTATGTAAATGGGAGCGCAATAGTGACTTTCCTTACCAGAAAACAACTCTTGCTCGTAGGACCAAAAACTGCATGTGAATCAACTCCATTTAGGACTGGGAAACAAACGCTAGCTCGCCTTACAAAAAACACACTCTGCTTTTGAGAAAAGAGCACTCTTCTACTCTACTGTGTTTCCTATGGGGTCCGAACAGTGAGCTTGCTCAGAACAAAAGAACTGTGCTTCCTACACACACGGCCATATCTAGTTCAATTCTGCTTAGGAAACTGAAAAGAACAGTAGATCCTCTTCAGTCCAATACACTGTACATGCTGGGAACAGACGCCAGTGCTATTTGTCTTGTGTATGAAAATGGGAGTGCAATAGTGACTCTTCTTACCAGAAAACAACTCTTGCTCGTAGGACCAGAAACTGGATGTGATTCAACTCCATTTAGGACTGGGAAACAAACGCTAGCTCTCCTTACAAGAAACACACTCTGCTTTTGAGAAAAGAGCACTCTTCTACTCTACTGTGTATCCTATGGACCCCGAACAGTGAGCTTGCTCAGAACAAAAGAACTGTGCTTCCTAAACACAGGGGCCATATCTAGTTCAACTCTGCTTAGGAAACTGACAAGAACAGTAGCTCCTCTTCAGTCCAATACACTGTACTTGCTGGGAACAGATGCGAGTGCTATTTGCACTGTGTATGGCAATGGGAGTGCAATAGTGACTTTCCTTTACCAGAAAACAACTCTTGCTCGTAGGACCAAAAACCGGATGTGATTCAACTCCATTTAGGACTGGGAAATAAACGCTAGCTTGCCTTACTAGAAACACACTCTGCTTTGAGAAAAGAGCACTCTTCTACTCTACTGTGTTTCCTATGGGGTCCGAACAGTGAGCTTGTTCAGAACAATAGAAACTGTGCTTCCTACAAACAGGGGCCATATCTAGTTCAACTCTGCTTAGGAAACTGACAAGAACAGTAGCTCCTCTTCAGTTCAATACACTGTACTTGCTGGGAACAGAGCGAGTGCTATTTGCACTGTGTGGCAAAGAGAGTACATTAGTGACTTTCCTTACCAGTAAACAACTCTTGCTCGTAGGACCAAAAACTACATGTCATTCAACTCCATTTGGGACTGGGAAACAAACGCTAGCTCGCCTTACAAGAAACACACTCTGCTTTTGAGAAAAGAGCAGTCTTCTACTCTACTGTGTTTCCTATAGGGCCAGAACAGTGAGCTTGCTCAGAACAAAAGAACTGTGCTTCATACAAATACGGCCATATCTAGTTCAATTCTGCTTAGGAAACTGTAAAGAACAGTAGATCCTCTTCAGTCCAATACACTGTACATGCTGGGAACAGACGCCAGTGGTATTTGCCTTGTGTTTGACAATGGGAGCGCAACAGTGACTCTTTTTACCAGAAAAAAACTCTTGCTCGTAGGACAAGAAACTGGATGTGATTCAACTCCATTTAGGACTGGGAAACAAAAGCTAGCTCTCCTTACAAGAAACACACTCTGCTTTTGAGAAAAGAGCACTCTTCTACTCTACTGTGTATACTATGGGGCCCGAACAGTGAGCTTGCTCAGAAGAAAAGAACTGTGCTTCCTACACACAGGGGCCATATCTAGTTCAACTCTGCTTAGGAAATTGACAAGAACAGTAGCTCCTCTTCAATCCAATACACTGTACTTGCTGGGAACAGATGCGATGTATGGCAATGGGAGTGCAATAGTGACTTTCCTTACCAGAAAACAACTCTTGCTGGTAGGACCAGAAACTGCATGGGATTCAACTCCATTTAGGACTGGGAAACAAACGCTAGCTCGCCTTACAAGAAACACACTCTGCTTTTGAGAAAAGAGCACTCTTTCTACTCTACTGTGTTTCCTATAGGGCCAGAACAGTGAGTTTGCTCAGAACAAAAGAACTGTGCTTCCTACAAATACGGCCATATCTAGTTCATTTCTGCTTAGGAAACTGACAAGAACAGTAGATCCTCTTCTGTCCAATACACTGTACTAGCTGGGAACAGATGCCCTTGCTATTTGCCCTGTGTCTGACAATGGGAGTGCAATAGTGACTTTCCTTACCAGAAAACAACTCTTGCTCGTAAGACCAAAAACAGGATGTGATTCAACTCCATTTAGTACTGGGAAACAAAAGCTAGCTTGCCTTACAAGAAACACACTCTGCTTTTGAGAAAAGAGCACTCTTCTGCTCTACAGTGTTTCCTATGGGGTCCGAACAGTGAGCTTGCTCAGAACACAAAAGAACTGTGCTTCCTACACACACGGGCCATATCTAGTTCAACTTCTGCTTAGGAAACTGACAAGAACGGTAGCTCCTCTTCAGTCCAATACACCTGTACTAGCTGGGAACAGACGCGAGTCCTATTTGTACTGTGTATAGAAAATAGGAGCGCAATAGTGACTCTTCTTATCAGAAAACACCTCTTCCTCGTAGGAACAAAAACTGCATGGGATTCAACTCCATTTCTGACTGGGGAACAAACACTAGCTCGCCTTACAAGAAACACGCTCTGCTTTTGAGAAAAGAGCACTCTTCTACTCTTCTGTGTTTCCTATGTGGTCCGAACAGTGAGCTTTCTCAGAACAAAAGAACTGTGCTTCCTACACACAGGGGGCCATATCTAGTTCAGCTCTGCTTAGCAAACTGACAAGAACAGTAGCTCCTATTCAGTCCAATACACTGTACTTCCTGGGAACAGATGCGAGTGCTATTTGCACTGTGTATGGAAATGGGAGCGCAATAGTGACTTTCCTTACCAGAAAACAACTCTTGCTCATAGGACCAAAAACTGCATGTGATTCAACTCCATTTAGGACTGGGAAACAAACGCTAGCTCTCCTTACAAGAAAACACACTCTGCTTTTGAGAAAAGAGCACTCTTCTACTCTACTGTGTTTCCTATAGGGCCAGAACAGTGAGTTTGCTCAGAACAAAATTACTGTGCTTCCTACAAATACGGCCATATCTAAGTTCAATTCTGCTTAGGAAACTGACAAGAACAGTAGCTCCTCTTCAGTCCAATACACTGTACATGCTGGGAACAGACGCCAGTGCTATTTGCGCTGTGTATGACTACATGAGAGAGCACAATAGTGACTCTTCTTACCAGAAAACAACTCTTGCTCATTAGGACCAGTAACTGCATGGGATTCAACTCCATTTCTGACTGGGAAACAAACACTAGCTCGCCTTATAAGAAACACACTCTGCTTTTGAGAAAAGAGCACTCTTCTACTCTACTGTGTTTCCTATGGGGTCCGAACGGTAAGCTTGCTCAGAACAAAAGAACTTGTTTCCTACACACACGGACCATATGTAGTTCAACTCTGCTTAGGAAACTGACTAGAACAGTAGCTCCTGTTCAGTCCAATAGTCTGTACTTGCTGGGAACAGACGCGAGTGCTATTTGCACTGTGTATGGCAATAGGAGCACAATAGTGTGTCTTCTTATCAGAAAACAACTCTTGCTCATAGGACCAGAAACTGCATGGGATTCAACTCCATTTCTGACTGGGAAACAAACGCTATCTCGCTTTACAAAAAACACACTCTGCTTTTGAGAAAAGAGCACTCTTCTACTCTACTGTGTTTCCTATGGGGTCCAAACAGTGAGCTTGCTCAGAACAAAAGAACTGTGCTTCCTACACACAGGGGCCATATCTAGTTCAACTCTGCTTAGGAAACTGACAAGAACAGTAGCTACGCTTCAGTCCAATACACTGTACTTGCTGGGAACAGACAAGAGTGCTATTTGCACTGTGTATGTAAATGGGAGCGCAATAGTGACTTTCCTTACCAGAAAACAACTCTTGCTCGTAGGACCAAAAACTGCATGTGAATCAACTCCATTTAGGACTGGGAAACAAACGCTAGCTCTCCTTACAAGAAACACACTCTGCTTTTGAGAAAAGAGCACTCTTCTACTCTACTGTGTATACTATGGGGCCCGAACAGTGAGCTTGCTCAGAAGAAAAGAACTGTGCTTCCTACACACAGGGGCCATATCTAGTTCAACTCTGCTTAGGAAATTGACAAGAACAGTAGCTCCTCTTCAGTCCAATACACTGTACTTGCTGGGAACAGATGCGAGTGTTATTTGCACTGTGTATGGCAATGGGAGTGCAAAAGTGACTTTCCTTACCAGAAAACAACTCTTGCTCCTAGGTCAAAAACAGGATGTGATTCAACTCCATTTAGGACTGGGAAATAAACGCTAGCTTGCCTTACTAGAAACACACTCTGCTTTTGAGAAAAGAGCACTCTTTTTCTCTACTGTGTTTCCTTTAGAGCGAAAACAGTGAGCTTTCTCAGAACAAAAGAACTGTGCTTTCTACAAATACGGCCATATCTAGTTCAATTCTGCTTAGGAAACTGACAAGAACAGTAGATCCTCTTCAGTCCAATACACTGTACTTGCTGGGAACAGACGCGAGTGCTATTTACACTGTATATGGCAATGGGAGCGCAATAGTGCCTTATTTTAACCAGAAAACACCTCTTGCTCGTAGGACCAGAAACTCCATGGGATTCAACTCCATTTAGGACTGGGAAACAAACACTAGCTCGCCTTACAAGAAACACACTCTGCTTTTGAGAAAAGAGCACTCTTCTACTCTTCTGTGTTTCCTATGTGGTCCGAACAGTGAGCTTGCTCAGAACAAAAGAACTGTGCTTCCTACACACAGGGGCCATATCTAGTTCAACTCTGCTTAGCAAACTCACAAGAACAGCAGCTCCACTTCAGTCCAATACACTGTACTTCCTGGGAACAGATGCGAGTGCTATTTGCACTGTGTATGGAAATGGGAGCGCAATAGTGACTTTACTTACCAGAAAACAACTCTTGCACATAGGAACAAAAACTGCATGTGATTCAACTCCATTTAGGACTGGGAAACAATCGCTAGCTCGCCTTACAAGAAACACACTCTGCTTTTGAGAAAAGAGCACTCTTCTACTCTACTGTGTCTCCTATAGGGCCAGAGCAGTGAGTTTGCTCAGAACAAAAGAACTGTGCTTCCTACAAATACGGCCATATCTAGTTCAATTCTGCTTAGGAAACTGACAAGAACAGTAGATCCTCTTCAGTCCAATACACTGTACATGCTGGGAACAGACGCCAGTGCTATTTGTCCTGTGTATGAAAATGGGAGTGCAATAGTGACTCTTCTTATCAGAAAACAACTCTTGCTCGTAGGACCAGAAACTGGATGTGATTCAACTCCATTTAGGACTGGGAAACAAACGCTAGCTCTCCTTACAAGAAACACACTCTGCTTTTGAGAATAGAGCAGTCTTCCATTCTACTGTGGTTCCTATGGTGTCCGAACATTGAGCTTGCTCAGAACAAAAGAACTGGGCTTCCTACACACATGGGCCATATCTAGTTCAACTCTGCTTAGGAAACTGACAAGAACAGTAGCTCCTCTTCAGTCTAATACACTGTACTTGTTGGGAACAGACGCGAGTGCTATTTGCACTGTGTATGGCAATGGGAGCGCAATAGTGACTTTGATTACAAGAAAACAACTCTTGCTCGTAGGACCAAAAACTGCATGTGATTCAACTCCATTTAGGACTGGGAAACAAACGCTAGCTCGCCTTACAAGAAACACACTCTGCTTTTGAGAAAAGAGCAGTCATCTATTCTACTGTGGTTCATATGGGGACCGAACATTGAGCTTACTCAGAACAAAAGAACTGTGCTTCCTACACACACGGGACATATCTAGTTCAACTCTGCTTAGGAAACTTACAAGAACAGTAGCTCCTCTTCAGTCCAATACACTGTACTTGCTGGGAACAGACATGAGTGCTATTTGCAATGTGTATGGCAATGGGAGCGCAATAGTGACTTTGCTTACGAGTAAACAACTCTTGGTCGTAGGACCAAAAACTGCATGAGATTCAACTCCATTTAGGACTGGGAAACAAACACTAGCTCGCCTTACAAGAAAGACTCTCTGATTTTGAGAAAAGAGCACTCTTCTACTCTACTGAGTTTCCTATGGGGTCCGAATAGTGAGCTTGCTCAGAACAAAAGAACTGTCCTTCCTACACACAGGGGCCATATCTAGTTCAACTCTGCTTAGGAAACTGACAAGAACAGTAGCTCCGCTTCAGTCCAATACACTTTACTTGCTGGGAACAGACACGAGTGGTATTTGCACTGTGTATGGCAATGGGAGCGCAATAGTGACTTTCCTTATCAGAAAACAACTCTTGGTCATAGGACAAAAAACTGCATGGGATTCAACTCCATTTCTGACTGGGAAACAAACACTAGCTCGCCTTACAAGAAACACACTCTGCTTTTGAGAAAAGAAAACTTTTCAACTCTACTGTGTTTCCTATGGGGTCCAAACAGTGAGCTTGCTCAGAACAAAAGAACTTTGCTTCCTACACACACGGGACATATCTAGTTCAACTCTGCTTAGGAAACTGACAAGAACTGTAGCTCCTCTTCAGTCGAATACACTGTACTAGCTGGAAACAGACGCGAGTGCTATTTGCCCTGTGTATGGCAATAGGAGAACAATAGTCACTCTTCTTATCGGAAAACAACTCTTACTCATAGGACAAGAAACTGCATGGGATTCAACTCCATTTCTGACTGGGAAACAAACACTAGCTCGCCTTACAAGAAACACACTCTGCTTTTCAGAAAAGAGCACTCTTCAACTCTACTGTGTTTCCTATAGGGCCAGAACAGTGAGTTTGCTCAGAACAAAAGAACTGTGCTTCCTACAAATAAGGCCATATCTAGTTCTATTCTGCTTAGGAAACTGACAAGAACAGTAGATCCTCTTCAGTCCAATATACTGTACATGCTGGGAACAGACGCCAGTGCTATTTGTCTTGTGTATGAAAATGGGAGTGCAATAGTGACTCTTCTTACCAGAAAACAACTCTTGCTCGTAGGACCAGAAACTGGATGTGATTCAACTCCATTTAGGACTGGGAAACAAACGCTAGCTCCCCTTACAAGAAACACATTCTGCTTTTGAGAAAAGAGCACTCTTCTACTCTACTGTGTATCCTATGGGGCCCGAACAGTGAGCTAGCTCAGAACAAAAGAACTGTGCTTCCTAAACACAGGGGCCATATCTAGTTCAACTCTGCTTAGGAAATTGACAAGAACAGTAGCTCCTCTTCAGTCCAATACACTGTACTTGCTGGGAACAGATGCGAGTGCTATTTGCACTGTGTATGGCAATGGGAGTGCAATAGTGACTTTCCTTACCAGAAAACAACTCTTGCTCGTAGGACCAAAAACCGGATGTGATTCAACTCCATTTAGGACTGGGAAATAAACGCTAGCTTGCCTTACTAGAAACACACTCTGCTTTTGAGAAAAGAGCACTCTTCTACTCTACTGTGTTTCCTATGGGGTCCGAACAGTGAGCTTGTTCAGAACAATAGAACTGTGCTTCCTACAAACAGGGGCCATATCTAGTTCAACTCTGCTTAGGAAACTGACAAGAACAGTAGCTCCTCTTCAGTTCAATACACTGTACTTGCTGGGAACAGAAGCGAGTGCTATTTGCACTGTGTGGCAAAGAGAGCACATTAGTGACTTTCCTTACCAGAAAACAACTCTTGCTCGTAGGACCAAAAACTACATGTCATTCAACTCCATTTGGGACTGGGAAACAAACGCTAGCTCGCCTTACAAGAAACACACTCTGCTTTTGAGAAAAGAGCAGTCTTCTACTCTACTGTGTTTCCTATAGGGCCAGAACAGTGAGCTTGCTCAGAACAAAAGAACTGTGCTTCATACAAATACGGCCATATCTAGTTCAATTCTGCTTAGGAAACTGTAAAGAACAGTAGATCCTCTTCAGTCCAATACACTGTACATGCTGGGAACAGACGCCAGTGCTATTTGCCCTGTGTATGACAATGGGAGCGCAACAGTGACTCTTTTTACCAGAAAACAACTCTTGCTCGTAGGACAAGAAACTGGATGTGATTCAACTCCATTTAGGACTGGGAAACAAAAGCTAGCTCTCCTTACAAGAAACACACTCTGCTTTTGAGAAAAGAGCACTCTTCTACTCTACTGTGTATACTATGGGGCCCGAACAGTGAGCTTGCTCAGAAGAAAAGAACTGTGCTTCCTACACACAGGGGCCATATCTAGTTCAACTCTGCTTAGGAAATTGACAAGAACAGTAGCTCCTCTTCAATCCAATACACTGTACTTGCTGGGAACAGATGCGAGTGCTATTTGCACTGTGTATGGCAATGGGAGTGCAATAGTGACTTTCCTTACCAGAAAACAACTCTTGCTTGTAGGACCAGAAACTGCATGGGATTCAACTCCATTTCTGACTGGGAAACAAACACTAGCTCGCCTTACAAGAAAGACTCTCTGATTTTGAGAAAAGAGCACTCTTCTACTCTACTGTGTTTCCTATGGGTCCGAATAGTGAGCTTGCTCAGAACAAAAGAACTGTCCTTCCTACACACAGGGCCCATATCTAGTTCAACTCTGCTTAGGAAACTGACAAGAACAGTAGCTCCGCTTCAGTCCAATACACTGTACTTGCTGGGAACAGACACGAGTGCTATTTGCACTGTGTATGGCAATGGGAGCGCAATAGTGACTTTCCTTATCAGAAAACAACTCTTGGTCTTAGGACAAAAAACTGCATGTGATTCAACTCCATTTAGGTCTGGGAAACAAACGCTATCTCGCCTTACAAAAAACACACTCTGCTTTTGAGAAAAGAGCACTCTTCTACTCTACTGTGTTTTCTAGGGGGTCTGAACCGTGAGCTTGCTCAGAACAAAAGAACTGTGCTTCCTACACACACAGGCCATATCTAGTTCATCTCTGCTTAGGAAACTGACAAGAACAGTAGCTCCGCTTCAGTCCAATACACTGTACTTGCTGGGAACAGACGCGAGTGCTATTTGCACTGTGTATGGAAATGGGAGCGCAATAGTGACTTTCCTTACCAGAAAACAACTCTTGCTCGTAGGACCAGAAACTGCATGGGATTCAACTCCATTTCTGACTGGGAAACAAACACTAGCTCGCCTTACAAGAAACACACTCTGCTTTTGAGAAAAGAAAACTTTTCTACTCTACTGTGTTTCCTATGGGGTCCGAACAGTGAGCTTGCTCAGAACAAAAGAACTGTGCTTCCTACACACACGGGACATATCTAGTTCAACTCTGCTTTGGAAACTGAAAAGAACAGTAGATCCGCTTCAGTCCAATACACTGTACTTGCTGGGAACAGACACGAGTGGTATTTGCACTGTGTATGGCAATGGGAGCGCAATAGTGACTTTCCTTATCAGAAAACAACTCTTGGTCGTAGGACAAAAAACTGCATGGGATTCAACTCCATTTCTGAATGGGAAACAAACACTAGCTCGCCTTACAAGAAACACACTCTGCTTTTGAGAAAAGAAAACATTTCAACTCTACTGTGTTTCCTATGGGGTCCAAACAGTGAGCTTGCTCAGAACAAAAGAACTGTGCTTCCTACACACACGGGACATATCTAGTTCAACTCTGCTTAGGAAACTGACAAGAACTGTAGCTCCTCTTCAGTCGAATACACTGTACTAGCTGGAAACAGACGCGAGTGCTATTTGCCCTGTGTATGGCAATAGGAGCACAATAGTCACTCTTCTTATCGGAAAACAACTCTTACTCATAGGACAAGAAACTGCATGGGATTCAACTCCATTTCTGACTGGGAAACAAACACTAGCTCGCCTTACAAGAAACACACTCTGCTTTTCAGAAAAGAGCACTCTTCAACTCTACTGTGTTTCCTATAGGGCCAGAACAGTGAGTTTGCTCAGAACAAAAGAACTGTGCTTCCTACAAATAAGGCCATATCTAGTTCTATTCTGCTTAGGAAACTGACAAGAACAGTAGATCCTCTTCAGTCCAATATACTGTACATGCTGGGAACAGACGCCAGTGCTATTTGTCTTGTGTATGAAAATGGGAGTGCAATAGTGACTCTTCTTACCAGAAAACAACTCTTGCTCGTAGGACCAGAAACTGGATGTGATTCAACTCCATTTAGGACTGGGAAACAAACGCTAGCTCCCCTTACAAGAAACACACTCTGCTTTTGAGAAAAGAGCACTCTTCTACTCTACTGTGTATCCTATGGGGCCCGAACAGTGAGCTTGCTCAGAACAAAAGAACTGTGCTTCCTAAACACAGGGGCCATATCTAGTTCAACTCTGCTTAGGAAATTGACAAGAACAGTAGCTCCTCTTCAGTCCAATACACTGTACTTGCTGGGAACAGATGCAAGTGCTATTTGCACTGTGTATGGCAATGGGAGTGCAATAGGGACTTTCCTTACCAGAAAACAACTCTTGCTCGTAGGACCAAAAACCGGATGTGATTCAACTCCATTTAGGACTGGGAAATAAACGCTAGCTTGCCTTACTAGAAACACACTCTGCTTTTGAGAAAAGAGCACTCTTCTACTCTACTGTGTTTCCTATGGGGTCCGAACAGTGAGCTTGTTCAGAACAATAGAACTGTGCTTCCTACAAACAGGGGCCATATCTAGTTCAACTCTGCTTAGGAAACTGACAAGAACAGTAGCTCCTCTTCAGTTCAATACACTGTACTTGCTGGGAACAGAAGCGAGTGCTATTTGCACTGTGTGGCAAAGAGAGCACATTAGTGACTTTCCTTACCAGAAAACAACTCTTGCTCGTAGGACCAAAAACTACATGTCATTCAACTCCATTTGGGACTGGGAAACAAACGCTAGCTCGCCTTACAAGAAACACACTCTGCTTTTGAGAAAAGAGCAGTCTTCTACTCTACTGTGTTTCCTATAGGGCCAGAACAGTGAGCTTGCTCAGAACAAAAGAACTGTGCTTCATACAAATACGGCCATATCTAGTTCAATTCTGCTTAGGAAACTGTAAAGAACAGTAGATCCTCTTCAGTCCAATACACTGTACATGCTGGGAACAGACGCCAGTGCTATTTGCCCTGTGTATGACAATGGGAGCGCAACAGTGACTCTTTTTACCAGAAAACAACTCTTGCTCGTAGGACAAGAAACTGGATGTGATTCAACTCCATTAAGGACTGGGAAACAAAAGCTAGCTCTCCTTACAAGAAACACACTCTGCTTTTGAGAAAAGAGCACTCTTCTACTCTACTGTGTATACTATGGGGCCCGAACAGTGAGCTTGCTCAGAAGAAAAGAACTGTGCTTCCTACACACAGGGGCCATATCTAGTTCAACTCTGCTTAGGAAATTGACAAGAACAGTAGCTCCTCTTCAATCCAATACACTGTACTTGCTGGGAACAGATGCGAGTGCTATTTGCACTGTGTATGGCAATGGGAGTGCAATAGTGACTTTCCTTACCAGAAAACAACTCTTGCTTGTAGGACCAGAAACTGCATGGGATTCAACTCCATTTCTGACTGGGAAACAAACACTAGCTCGCCTTACAAGAAAGACTCTCTGATTTTGAGAAAAGAGCACTCTTCTACTCTACTGTGTTTCCTATGGGGTCCGAATAGTGAGCTTGCTCAGAACAAAAGAACTGTCCTTCCTACACACAGGGCCCATATCTAGTTCAACTCTGCTTAGGAAACTGACAAGAACAGTAGCTCCGCTTCAGTCCAATACACTGTACTTGCTGGGAACAGACACGAGTGCTATTTGCACTGTGTATGGCAATGGGAGCGCAATAGTGACTTTCCTTATCAGAAAACAACTCTTGGTCTTAGGACAAAAAACTGCATGTGATTCAACTCCATTTAGGACTGGGAAACAAACGCTATCTCGTTTTACAAAAAACACACTCTGCTTTTGAGAAAAGAGCACTCTTCTACTCTACTGTGTTTTCTAGGGGGTCTGAACCGTGAGCTTGCTCAGAACAAAAGAACTGTGCTTCCTACACACACGGGCCATATCTAGTTCATCTCTGCTTAGGAAACTGACAAGAACAGTAGCTCCGCTTCAGTCCAATACACTGTACTTGCTGGGAACAGACGCGAGTGCTATTTGCACTGTGTATGGAAATGGGAGCGCAATAGTGACTTTCCTTACCAGAAAACAACTCTTGCTCGTAGGACCAGAAACTGCATGGGATTCAACTCCATTTCTGACTGGGAAACAAACACTAGCTCGCCTTACAAGAAACACACTCTGCTTTTGAGAAAAGAAAACTTTTCTACTCTACTGTGTTTCCTATGGGGTCCGAACAGTGAGCTTGCTCAGAACAAAAGAACTGTGCTTCCTACACACACGGGACATATCTAGTTCAACTCTGCTTAGGAAACTGACAAGAACGGTAGCTCCTCTTCAGTCGAATACACTGTACTAGCTGGGAACAGATGCGAGTGCTATTTGTCCTGTGAATGGCAATAGGAGCACAATAGTCTCTCTTCTTATCAGAAAACAATTCTTACTCATAGGACAAGAAACTGCATGGGATTCAACTCCATTTTTGACTGGGAAACAAACACTAGCTCGCCTTACAAGAAACACACTCTGCTTTTGAGAAAAGAGCACTCTTCTACTCTACTGTGTTTCTTATGGGGTCCGAACAGTGAGCTTGCTCAGAACAAAAGAACTGTGCTTCCTACAAATATGGCCATATCTAGTTCAATTCTGCTTAGGAAACTGAAAAGAACAGTAGATCCTCTTCAGTCCAATACACTGTACATGCTGGGAACAGACGCCAGGGCTATTTGCCCTCTGTATGACAATGAGAGCACAATAGTGACTCTTCTTACCAGAAAACAACTCTTGCTCGTAGGACCAGAAACTGTATGTGATTCAACTCCATTTAGGACTGGAAAACAAACGCTAGCTCTCCTTACAAGAAACATACTCTGCTTTTGAGAAAAGAGCACTCTTCTACTCTACTGTGTATCCTATGGGGTCGGAACAGTGAGCTTGCTCAGAACAAAAGAACTGTGCTTCCTACACACAGGGGCCATATCTAGTTCAACTCTCCTTAGGAAACTGACAAGAACGGTAGCTCCTCTTCAGTCCAATACACTGTACTAGCTGGGAACAGACGCGAGTGCTATTTGCACTGTGTATGGCAATAGGAGCGCAATAGTGACTCTTCTTATCAGAAAACAACTCTTGCTCATAGGACCAGTAACTGCATGGGATTCAACTCCATTTCTGACTGGGAAACAAACACTAGCTCGCCTTATAAGAAACACACTCTGCTTTTGAGAAAAGAGCACTCTTCTACTCTACTGTGTTTCCTATGGGGTCCGAAAGGTGAGCTTGCTCAGAACAAAAGAACTTGTTTCCTACACACACGGACCATATGTAGTTCAACTCTGCTTAGGAAACTGACTAGAACAGTAGCTCCTGTTCAGTCCAATAGTCTGTACTTGCTGGAAACAGACGCGAGTGCTATTTGCACTGTGTATGGCAATAGGAGCACAATAGTGTGTCTTCTTATCAGAAAACAACTCTTGCTCATAGGACCAGAAACTGCATGGGATTCAACTCCATTTCTGACTGGGAAACAAACGCTATCTCGCTTTACAAAAAACACACTCTGCTTTTGAGAAAAGAGCACTCTTCTACTCTACTGTGTTTCCTATGGGGTCCAAACAGTGAGCTTGCTCAGAACAAAAGAACTGTGCTTCCTACACACAGGGGCCATATCTAGTTCAACTCTGCTTAGGAAACTGACAAGAACAGTAGCTCCTCTTCAGTTCAATACACTGTACTTGCTGGGAACAGAAGCGAGTGCTATTTGCACTGTGTGGCAAAGAGAGCACATTAGTGACTTTCCTTACCAGTAAACAACTCTTGCTCGTAGGACCAAAAACTACATGTCATTCAACTCCATTTGGGACTGGGAAACAAACGCTAGCTCGCCTTACAAGAAACACACTCTGCTTTTGAGAAAAGAGCAGTCTTCTAGTCTACTGTGTTTCCTATAGGGCCAGAACAGTGAGCTTGCTCAGAACAAAAGAACTGTGCTTCATACAAATACGGCCATATCTAGTTCAATTCTGCTTAGGAAACTGTAAAGAACAGTAGATCCTCTTCAGTCCAATACACTGTACATGCTGGGAACAGACGCCAGTGCTATTTGCCCTGTGTTTGACAATGGGAGCGCAACAGTGACTCTTTTTACCAGAAAAAAACTCTTGCTCGTAGGACAAGAAACTGGATGTGATTCAACTCCATTTAGGACTGGGAAACAAAAGCTAGCTCTCCTTACAAGAAACACACTCTGCTTTTGAGAAAAGAGCACTCTTCTACTCTACTGTGTATACTATGGGGCCCGAACAGTGAGCTTGCTCAGAAGAAAAGAACTGTGCTTCCTACACACAGGGGCCATATCTAGTTCAACTCTGCTTAGGAAATTGACAAGAACAGTAGCTCCTCTTCAATCCAATACACTGTACTTGCTGGGAACAGATGCGAGTGCTATTTGCACTGTGTATGGCAATGGGAGTGCAATAGTGACTTTCCTTACCAGAAAACAACTCTTGCTGGTAGGACCAGAAACTGCATGTGATTCAACTCCATTTAGGACTGGGAAACAAACGCTAGCTCGCCTTACAAGAAACACACTCTGCTTTTGAGAAAAGAGCACTCTTCTACTCTACTGTGTTTCCTATAGGGCCAGAACAGTGAGTTTGCTCAGAACAAAAGAACTGTGCTTCCTACAAATACGGCCATATCTAGTTCATTTCTGCTTAGGAAACTGACAAGAACAGTAGATCCTCTTCTGTCCAATACACTGTACTAGCTGGGAACAGATGCCTTGCTATTTGCCCTGTGTCTGACAATGGGAGTGCAATAGTGACTTTCCTTACCAGAAAACAACTCTTGCTCGTAAGACCAAAAACAGGATGTGATTCAACTCCATTTAGTACTGGGAAACAAACGCTAGCTTGCCTTACAAGAAACACACTCTGCTTTTGAGAAAAGAGCACTCTTCTGCTCTACTGTGTTTCCTATGGGGTCCGAACAGTGAGCTTGCTCAGAACAAAAGAACTGTGCTTCCTACACACACGGGCCATATCTAGTTCAACTCTGCTTAGGAAACTGACAAGAACGGTAGCTCCTCTTCAGTCCAATACACTGTACTTGCTGGGAACAGACACGAGTCCTATTTGTACTGTGTATAGAAATAGGAGCGCAATAGTGATTCTTCTTATCAGAAAACACATCTTCCTCGTAGGAACAAAAACTGCATGGGATTCAACTCCATTTCTGACTGGGGAACAAACACTAGCTCGCCTTACAAGAAACACGCTCTGCTTTTGAGAAAAGAGCACTCTTCTACTCTTCTGTGTTTCCTATGTGGTCCAAACAGTGAGCTTTCTCAGAACAAAAGAACTGTGCTTCCTACACACAGGGGCCATATCTAGTTCAACTCTGCTTAGCAAACTGACAAGAACAGTAGCTCCGCTTCAGTCCAATACACTGTACTTCCTGGGAACAGATGCGAGTGCTATTTGCACTGTGTATGGAAATGGGAGCGCAATAGTGACTTTCCTTACCAGAAAACAACTCTTGCTCATAGGACCAAAAACTGCATGTGATTCAACTCCATTTAGGACTGGGAAACAAACGCTAGCTCTCCTTACAACAAACACACTCTGCTTTTGAGAAAAGAGCACTCTTCTACTCTACTGTGTTTCCTATAGGGCCAGAACAGTGAGTTTGCTCAGAACAAAATTACTGTGCTTCCTACAAATACGGCCATATCTAGTTCAATTCTGCTTAGGAAACTGACAAGAACAGTAGCTCCTCTTCAGTCCAATACACTGTACATGCTGGGAACAGACGCCAGTGCTATTTGCGCTGTGTATGACAATGGGAGCGCAACAGTGACTCTTTTTACCAGAAAACAACTCTTGCTCATAGGACAAGAAAATGGATGTGATTCAACTCCATTTAGGACTGGGAAACAAAAGCTAGCTCTCCTTACAAGAAACACACTCTGCTTTTGAGAAAAGAGCACTCTTCTACTCTACTGTGTATACTATGGGGCCCGAACAGTGAGCTTGCTCAGAAGAAAAGAACTGTGCTTCCTACACACAGGGGCCATATCTAGTTCAACTCTGCTTAGGAAATTGACAAGAACAGTAGCTCCTCTTCAGTCCAATACACTGTACTTGCTGGGAACAGATGCGAGTGTTATTTGCACTGTGTATGGCAATGGGAGTGCAAAAGTGACTTTCCTTACCAGAAAACAACTCTTGCTCCTAGGACCAAAAACAGGATGTGATTCAACTCCATTTAGGACTGGGAAATAAACGCTAGCTTGCCTTACTAGAAACACACTCTGCTTTTGAGAAAAGAGCACTCTTTTTCTCTACTGTGTTTCCTATAGGGCGAAAACAGTGAGCTTTCTCAGAACAAAAGAACTGTGCTTCCTACAAATACGGCCATATCTAGTTCAATTCTGCTTAGGAAACTGACAAGAACAGTAGATCCTCTTCAGTCCAATACACTGTACTTGCTGGGAACAGTCGCGAGTGCTATTTACACTGTATATGGCAATGGGAGCGCAATAGTGACTTTTTTTAACCAGAAAACACCTCTTGCTCGTAGGACCAGAAACTCCATGGGATTCAACTCCATTTAGGACTGGGAAACAAACACTAGCTCGCCTTACAAGAAACACACTCTGCTTTTGAGAAAAGAGCACTCTTCTACTCTTCTGTGTTTCCTATGTGGTCCGAACAGTGAGCTTGCTCAGAACAAAAGAACTGTGCTTCCTACACACAGGGGCCATATCTAGTTCAACTCTGCTTAGCAAACTCACAAGAACAGCAGCTCCACTTCAGTCCAATACACTGTACTTCCTGGGAACAGATGCGAGTGCTATTTGCACTGTGTATGGAAATGGGAGCGCAATAGTGACTTTACTTCCCAGAAAACAACTCTTGCACATAGGAACAAAAACTGCATGTGATTCAACTCCATTTAGGACTGGGAAACAATCGCTAGCTCGCCTTACAAGAAACACACTCTGCTTTTGAGAAAAGAGCACTCTTCTACTCTACTGTGTCTCCTATAGGGCCAGAGCAGTGAGTTTGCTCAGAACAAAAGAACTGTGCTTCCTACAAATACGGCCATATCTAGTTCAATTCTGCTTAGGAAACTGACAAGAACAGTAGATCCTCTTCAGTCCAATACACTGTACATGCTGGGAACAGACGCCAGTGCTATTTGTCCTGTGTATGAAAATGGGAGTGCAATAGTGACTCTTCTTATCAGAAAACAACTCTTGCTCGTAGGACCAGAAACTGGATGTGATTCAACTCCATTTAGGACTGGGAAACAAACGCTAGCTCTCCTTACAAGAAACACACTCTGCTTTTGAGAAAAGAGCAGTCTTCCATTCTACTGTGGTTCCTATGGTGTCCGAACATTGAGCTTGCTCAGAACCAAAGAACTGGGCTTCCTACACACATGGGCCATATCTAGTTCAACTCTGCTTAGGAAACTGACAAGAACAGTAGCTCCTATTCAGTCTAATACACTGTATTTGTTGGGAACAGACGCGAGTGCTATTTGCACTGTGTATGGCAATGGGAGCGCAATAGTGACTTTGATTACAAGAAAACAACTCTTGCTCGTAGGACCAAAAACTGCATGTGATTCAACTCCATTTAGGACTGGGAAACAAATGCTAGCTCGCCTTACAAGAAACACACTCTGCTTTTGAGAAAAGAGCAGTCATCTATTCTACTGTGGTTCATATGGGGACCGAACATTGAGCTTACTCAGAACAAAAGAACTGTGCTTCCTACACACACGGGACATATCTAGTTCAACTCTGCTTAGGAAACTGACAAGAACAGTAGCTCCTCTTCAGTCCAATACACTGTACTTGCTGGGAACAGACATGAGTGCTATTTGCACTGTGTATGGCAATGGGAGCGCAATAGTGACTTTGCTTACGAGTAAACAACTCTTGGTCGTAGGACCAAAAACTGCATGAGATTCAACTCCATTTAGGACTGGGAAACAAACACTAGCTCGCCTTACAAGAAAGACTCTCTGATTTTGAGAAAAGAGCACTCTTCTACTCTACTGAGTTTCCTATGGAGTCCGAATAGTGAGCTTGCTCAGAACAAAAGAACTGTCCTTCCTACACACAGGGGCCATATCTAGTTCAACTCTGCTTAGGAAACTGACAAGAACAGTAGCTCCGCTTCAGTCCAATACACTGTACTTGCTGGGAACAGACACGAGTGGTATTTGCACTGTGTATGGCAATGGGAGCGCAATAGTGACTTTCCTTATCAGAAAACAACTCTTGGTCGTAGGACAAAAAACTGCATGGGATTCAACTCCATTTCTGACTGGGAAACAAACACTAGCTCGCCTTACAAGAAACACACTCTGCTTTTGAGAAAAGAAAACTTTTCAACTCTACTGTGTTTCCTATGGGGTCCAAACAGTGAGCTTGCTCAGAACAAAAGAACTGTGCTTCCTACACACACGGGACATATCTAGTTCAACTCTGCTTAGGAAACTGACAAGAACTGTAGCTCCTCTTCAGTCGAATACACTGTACTAGCTGGAAACAGACGCGAGTGCTATTTGCCCTGTGTATGGCAATAGGAGAACAATAGTCACTCTTCTTATCGGAAAACAACTCTTACTCATAGGACAAGAAACTGCATGGGATTCAACTCCATTTCTGACTGGGAAACAAACACTAGCTCGCCTTACAAGAAACACACTCTGCTTTTCAGAAAAGAGCACTCTTCAACTCTACTGTGTTTCCTATAGGGCCAGAACAGTGAGTTTGCTCAGAACAAAAGAACTGTGCTTCCTACAAATAAGGCCATATCTAGTTCTATTCTGCTTAGGAAACTGACAAGAACAGTAGATCCTCTTCAGTCCAATATACTGTACATGCTGGGAACAGACGCCAGTGCTATTTGTCTTGTGTATGAAAATGGGAGTGCAATAGTGACTCTTCTTACCAGAAAACAACTCTTGCTCGTAGGACCAGAAACTGGATGTGATTCAACTCCATTTAGGACTGGGAAACAAACGCTAGCTCCCCTTACAAGAAACACAATCTGCTTTTGAGAAAAGAGCACTCTTCTACTCTACTGTGTATCCTATGGGGCCCGAACAGTGAGCTTGCTCAGAACAAAAGAACTGTGCTTCCTACACACAGGGGCCATATCTAGTTCAACTCTGCTTAGGAAATTGACAAGAACAGTAGCTCCTCTTCAGTCCAATACACTGTACTTGCTGGGAACAGATGCGAGTGCTATTTGCACTGTGTATGGCAATGGGAGTGCAATAGTGACTTTCCTTACCAGAAAACAACTCTTGCTCGTAGGACCAAAAACCGGATGTGATTCAACTCCATTTAGGACTGGGAAATAAACGCTAGCTTGCCTTACTAGAAACACACTCTGCTTTTGAGAAAAGAGCACTCTTCTACTCTACTGTGTTTCCTATGGGGTCCGAACAGTGAGCTTGTTCAGAACAATAGAACTGTGCTTCCTACAAACAGGGGCCATATCTAGTTCAACTCTGCTTAGGAAACTGACAAGAACAGTAGCTCCTCTTCAGTTCAATACACTGTACTTGCTGGGAACAGAAGCGAGTGCTATTTGCACTGTGTGGCAAAGAGAGCACATTAGTGACTTTCCTTACCAGAAAACAACTCTTGCTCGTAGGACCAAAAACTACATGTCATTCAACTCCATTTGGGACTGGGAAACAAACGCTAGCTCGCCTTACAAGAAACACACTCTGCTTTTGAGAAAAGAGCACTCTTCTACTCTACTGTGTTTCCTATAGGGCCAGAACAGTGAGCTTGCTCAGAACAAAAGAACTGTGCTTCATACAAATACGGCCATATCTAGTTCAATTCTGCTTAGGAAACTGTAAAGAACAGTAGATCCTCTTCAGTCCAATACACTGTACATGCTGGGAACAGACGCCAGTGCTATTTGCCCTGTGTATGACAATGGGAGCGCAACAGTGACTCTTTTTACCAGAAAACAACTCTTGCTCGTAGGACAAGAAACTGGATGTGATTCAACTCCATTTAGGACTGGGAAACAAAAGCTAGCTCTCCTTACAAGAAACACACTCTGCTTTTGAGAAAAGAGCACTCTTCTACTCTACTGTGTATACTATGGGGCCCGAACAGTGAGCTTGCTCAGAAGAAAAGAACTGTGCTTCCTACACACAGGGGCCATATCTAGTTCAACTCTGCTTAGGAAATTGACAAGAACAGTAGCTCCTCTTCAATCCAATACACTGTACTTGCTGGGAACAGATGCGAGTGCTATTTGCACTGTGTATGGCAATGGGAGTGCAATAGTGACTTTCCTTACCAGAAAACAACTCTTGCTTGTAGGACCAGAAACTGCATGGGATTCAACTCCATTTCTGACTGGGAAACAAACACTAGCTCGCCTTACAAGAAAGACTCTCTGATTTTGAGAAAAGAGCACTCTTCTACTCTACTGTGTTTCCTATGGGGTCCGAATAGTGAGCTTGCTCAGAACAAAAGAACTGTCCTTCCTACACACAGGGCCCATATCTAGTTCAACTCTGCTTAGGAAACTGACAAGAACAGTAGCTCCGCTTCAGTCCAATACACTGTACTTGCTGGGAACAGACACGAGTGCTATTTGCACTGTGTATGGCAATGGGAGAGCAATAGTGACTTTCCTTATCAGAAAACAACTCTTGGTCTTAGGACAAAAAACTGCATGTGATTCAACTCCATTTAGGACTGGGAAACAAACGCTATCTCGCCTTACAAAAAACACACTCTGCTTTTGAGAAAAGAGCACTCTTCTACTCTACTGTGTTTTCTAGGGGGTCTGAACCGTGAGCTTGCTCAGAACAAAAGAACTGTGCTTCCTACACACACGGGCCATATCTAGTTCATCTCTGCTTAGGAAACTGACAAGAACAGTAGCTCCGCTTCAGTCCAATACACTGTACTTGCTGGGAACAGATGCGAGTGCTATTTGCACTGTGTATGGAAATGGGAGCGCAATAGTGACTTTCCTTACCAGAAAACAACTCTTGCTCGTAGGACCAGAAACTGCATGGGATTCAACTCCATTTCTGACTGGGAAACAAACACTAGCTCGCCTTACAAGAAACATACTCTGCTTTTGAGAAAAGAAAACTTTTCTACTCTACTGTGTTTCCTATGGGGTCCGAACAGTGAGCTTGCTCAGAACAAAAGAACTGTGCTTCCTACACACACGGGACATATCTAGTTCAACTCTGCTTAGGAAACTGACAAGAACGGTAGCTCCTCTTCAGTCGAATACACTGTACTAGCTGGGAACAGACGCGAGTGCTATTTGTCCTGTGAATGGCAATAGGAGCACAATAGTCTCTCTTCTTATCAGAAAACAATTCTTACTCATAGGACAAGAAACTGCATGGGATTCAACTCCATTTCTGACTGGGAAACAAACACTAGCTCGCCTTACAAGAAACACACTCTGCTTTTGAGAAAAGAGCACTCTTCTACTCTACTGTGTTTCTTATGGGGTCCGAACAGTGAGCTTGCTCAGAACAAAAGAACTGTGCTTCCTACAAATATGGCCATATCTAGTTCAATTCTGCTTAGGAAACTGAAAAGAACAGTAGATCCTCTTCAGTCCAATACACTGTACATGCTGGGAACAGACGCCAGGGCTATTTGCCCTCTGTATGACAATGAGAGCACAATAGTGACTCTTCTTACCAGAAAACAACTCTTGCTCGTAGGACCAGAAACTGTATGTGATTCAACTCCATTTAGGACTGGAAAACAAACGCTAGCTCTCCTTACAAGAAACACACTCTGCTTTTGAGAAAAGAGCACTCTTCTACTCTACTGTGTATCCTATGGGGTCGGAACAGTGAGCTTGCTCAGAAGAAAAGAACTGTGCTTCCTACACACAGGGGCCATATCTAGTTCAACTCTCCTTAGGAAACTGACAAGAACGGTAGCTCCTCTTCAGTCCAATACACTGTACTAGCTGGGAACAGACGCGAGTGCTATTTGCACTGTGTATGGCAATAGGAGCGCAATAGTGACTCTTCTTATCAGAAAACAACTCTTGCTCATAGGACCAGTAACTGCATGGGATTCAACTCCATTTCTGACTGGGAAACAAACACTAGCTCGCCTTATAAGA
This sequence comes from Peromyscus eremicus, assembly GCF_949786415.1. Lineage (NCBI taxonomy): Eukaryota > Metazoa > Chordata > Mammalia > Rodentia > Cricetidae > Peromyscus > Peromyscus eremicus. Next base: position 35,723 of record NW_026736488.1, read on the forward strand.
AACACACTCTGCTTTTGAGAAAAGAGCACTCTTCTACTCTACTGTGTTTCCTATGGGGTCCGAAAGGTGAGCTTGCTCAGAACAAAAGAACTTGTTTCCTACACACACGGACCATATGTAGTTCAACTCTGCTTAGGAAACTGACTAGAACAGTAGCTCCTGTTCAGTCCAATAGTCTGTACTTGCTGGGAACAGACGCGAGTGCTATTTGCACTGTGTATGGCAATAGGAGCACAATAGTGTGTCTTCTTATCAGAAAACAACTCTTGCTCATAGGACCAGAAACTGCATGGGATTCAACTCCATTTCTGACTGGGAAACAAACGCTATCTCACTTTACAAAAAACACACTCTGCTTTTGAGAAAAGAGCACTCTTCTACTCTACTGTGTTTCCTATGGGGTCCAAACAGTGAGCTTGCTCAGAACAAAAGAACTGTGCTTCCTACACACAGGGGCCATATCTAGTTCAACTCTGCTTAGGAAACTGACAAGAACAGTAGCTACGCTTCAGTCCAATACACTGTACTTGCTGGGAACAGACAAGAGTGCTATTTGCACTGTGTATGTAAATGGGAGCGCAATAGTGACTTTCCTTACCAGAAAACAACTCTTGCTCGTAAGACCAGAAACTGGATGTGATTCAACTCCATTTAGGACTGGGAAACAAACGCTAGCTCTCCTTACAAGAAACACACTCTGCTTTTGAGAAAAGAGCACTCTTCTACTCTACTGTGTATCCTATGGACCCCGAACAGTGAGCTTGCTCAGAACAAAAGAACTGTGCTTCCTAAACACAGGGGCCATATCTAGTTCAACTCTGCTTAGGAAATTGACAAGAACAGTAGCTCCTCTTCAGTCCAATACACTGTACTTGCTGGGAACAGATGCGAGTGCTATTTGCACTGTGTATGGCAATGGGAGTGCAATAGTGACTTTCCTTTACCAGAAAACAACTCTTGCTCGTAGGACCAAAAACTGGATGTGATTCAACTCCATTTAGGACTGGGAAATAAACGCTAGCTTGCCTTACTAGAAACACACTCTGCTTTTGAGAAAAGAGCACTCTTCTACTCTACTGTGTTTCCTATGGGGTCCGAACAGTGAGCTTGTTCAGAACAATAGAACTGTGCTTCCTACAAACAGGGGCCATATCTAGTTCAACTCTGCTTAAGAAACTGACAAGAACAGTAGCTCCTCTTCAGTTCAATACACTGTACTTGCTGGGAACAGAAGCGAGTGCTATTTGCACTGTGTGGCAAAGAGAGCACATTAGTGACTTTCCTTACCAGTAAACAACTCTTGCTCGTAGGACCAAAAACTACATGTCATTCAACTCCATTTGGGACTGGGAAACAAACGCTAGCTCGCCTTACAAGAAACACACTCTGCTTTTGAGAAAAGAGCAGTCTTCTACTCTACTGTGTTTCCTATAGGGCCAGAACAGTGAGCTTGCTCAGAACAAAAGAACTGTGCTTCATACAAATACGGCCATATCTAGTTCAATTCTGCTTAGGAAACTGTAAAGAACAGTAGATCCTCTTCAGTCCAATACACTGTACATGCTGGGAACAGACGCCAGTGCTATTTGCCCTGTGTTTGACAGTGGGAGCGCAACAGTGACTCTTTTTACCAGAAAAAAACTCTTGCTCGTAGGACAAGAAACTGGATGTGATTCAACTCCATTTAGGACTGGGAAACAAAAGCTAGCTCTCCTTACAAGAAACACACTCTGCTTTTGAGAAAAGAGCACTCTTCTACTCTACTGTGTATACTATGGGGCCCGAACAGTGAGCTTGCTCAGAAGAAAAGAACTGTGCTTCCTACACACAGGGGCCATATCTAGTTCAACTCTGCTTAGGAAATTGACAAGAACAGTAGCTCCTCTTCAATCCAATACACTGTACTTGCTGGGAACAGATGCGAGTGCTATTTGAACTGTGTATGGCAATGGGAGTGCAATAGTGACTTTCCTTACCAGAAAACAACTCTTGCTGGTAGGACCAGAAACTGCATGGGATTCAACTCCATTTAGGACTGGGAAACAAACGCTAGCTCGCCTTACAAGAAACACACTCTGCTTTTGAGAAAAGAGCACTCTTCTACTCTACTGTGTTTCCTATAGGGCCAGAACAGTGAGTTTGCTCAGAACAAAAGAACTGTGCTTCCTACAAATACGGCCATATCTAGTTCATTTCTGCTTAGCAAACTGACAAGAACAGTAGATCCTCTTCTGTCCAATACACTGTACTAGCTGGGAACAGATGCCTTGCTATTTGCCCTGTGTCTGATAATGGGAGTGCAATAGTGACTTTCCTTACCAGAAAACAACTCTTGCTCGTAAGACCAAAAACAGGATGTGATTCAACTCCATTTAGTACTGGGAAACAAACGCTAGCTTGCCTTACAAGAAACACACTCTGCTTTTGAGAAAAGAGCACTCTTCTGCTCTACTGTGTTTCCTATGGGGTCCGAACAGTGAGCTTGCTCAGAACAAAAGAACTGTGCTTCCTACACATACGGGCCATATCTAGTTCAACTCTGCTTAGGAAACTGACAAGAACGGTAGCTCCTCTTCAGTCCAATACACTGTACTAGCTGGGAACAGACGCGAGTCCTATTTGTACTGTGTATAGAAATAGGAGCGCAATAGTGACTCTTCTTATCAGAAAACACCTCTTCCTCGTAGGAACAAAAACTGCATGGGATTTAACTCCATTTCTGACTGGGGAACAAACACTAGCTCGCCTTACAAGAAACACGCTCTGCTTTTGAGAAAAGAGCACTCTTCTACTCTTCTGTGTTTCCTATGTGGTCCGAACAGTGAGCTTTCTCAGAACAAAAGAACTGTGCTTCCTACACACAGGGGCCATATCTAGTTCAACTCTGCTTAGCAAACTGACAAGAACAGTAGCTCCGCTTCAGTCCAATACACTGTACTTCCTGGGAACAGATGCGAGTGCTATTTGCACTGTGTATGGAAATGGGAGCGCAATAGTGACTTTCCTTACCAGAAAACAACTCTTGCTCATAGGACCAAAAACTGCATGTGATTCAACTCCATTTAGGACTGGGAAACAAACGCTAGCTCTCCTTACAACAAACACACTCTGCTTTTGAGAAAAGAGCACTCTTCTACTCTACTGTGTTTCCTATAGGGCCAGAACAGTGAGTTTGCTCAGAACAAAATTACTGTGCTTCCTACAAATACGGCCATATCTAGTTCAATTCTGCTTAGGAAACTGACAAGAACAGTAGCTCCTCTTCAGTCCAATACACTGTACATGCTGGGAACAGACGCCAGTGCTATTTGCGCTGTGTATGACAATGGGAGCGCAACAGTGACTCTTTTTACCAGAAAACAACTCTTGCTCGTAGGACAAGAAAATGGATGTGATTCAACTCCATTTAGGACTGGGAAACAAAAGCTAGCTCTCCTTACAAGAAACACACTCTGCTTTTGAGAAAAGAGCACTCTTCTACTCTACTGTGTATACTATGGGGCCCGAACAGTGAGCTTGCTCAGAAGAAAAGAACTGTGCTTCCTACACACAGGGGCCATATCTAGTTCAACTCTGCTTAGGAAATTGACAAGAACAGTAGCTCCTCTTCAGTCCAATACACTGTACTTGCTGGGAACAGATGCGAGTGTTATTTGCACTGTGTATGGCAGTGGGAGTGCAAAAGTGACTTTCTTTACCAGAAAACAACTCTTGCTCCTAGGACCAAAAACAGGATGTGATTCAACTCCATTTAGGACTGGGAAATAAACGCTAGCTTGCCTTACTAGAAACACACTCTGCTTTTGAGAAAAGAGCACTCTTTTTCTCTACTGTGTTTCCTATAGGGCGAAAACAGTGAGCTTTCTCAGAACAAAAGAACTGTGCTTCCTACAAATACGGCCATATCTAGTTCAATTCTGCTTAGGAAACTGACAAGAACAGTAGATCCTCTTCAGTCCAATACACTGTACTTGCTGGGAACAGACGCGAGTGCTATTTACACTGTATATGGCAATGGGAGCGCAATAGTGACTTTTTTTAACCAGAAAACACCTCTTGCTCGTAGGACCAGAAACTCCATGGGATTCAACTCCATTTAGGACTGGGAAACAAACACTAGCTCGCCTTACAAGAAACACACTCTGCTTTTGAGAAAAGAGCACTCTTCTACTCTTCTGTGTTTCCTATGTGGTCCGAACAGTGAGCTTGCTCAGAACAAAAGAACTGTGCTTCCTACACACAGGGGCCATATCTAGTTCAACTCTGCTTAGCAAACTCACAAGAACAGCAGCTCCACTTCAGTCCAATACACTGTACTTCCTGGGAACAGATGCGAGTGCTATTTGCACTGTGTATGGAAATGGGAGCGCAATAGTGACTTTACTTCCCAGAAAACAACTCTTGCACATAGGAACAAAAACTGCATGTGATTCAACTCCATTTAGGACTGGGAAACAATCGCTAGCTCGCCTTACAAGAAACACACTCTGCTTTTGAGAAAAGAGCACTCTTCTACTCTACTGTGTCTCCTATAGGGCCAGAGCAGTGAGTTTGCTCAGAACAAAAGAACTGTGCTTCCTACAAATACGGCCATATCTAGTTCAATTCTGCTTAGGAAACTGACAAGAACAGTAGATCCTCTTCAGTCCAATACACTGTACATGCTGGGAACAGACGCCAGTGCTATTTGTCCTGTGTATGAAAATGGGAGTGCAATAGTGACTCTTCTTATCAGAAAACAACTCTTGCTCGTAGGACCAGAAACTGGATGTGATTCAACTCCATTTAGGACTGGGAAACAAACGCTAGCTCTCCTTACAAGAAACACACTCTGCTTTTGAGAAAAGAGCAGTCTTCCATTCTACTGTGGTTCCTATGGTGTCCGAACATTGAGCTTGCTCAGAACCAAAGAACTGGGCTTCCTACACACATGGGCCATATCTAGTTCAACTCTGCTTAGGAAACTGACAAGAACAGTAGCTCCTATTCAGTCTAATACACTGTATTTGTTGGGAACAGACGCGAGTGCTATTTGCACTGTGTATGGCAATGGGAGCGCAATAGTGACTTTGATTACAAGAAAACAACTCTTGCTCGTAGGACCAAAAACTGCATGTGATTCAACTCCATTTAGGACTGGGAAACAAATGCTAGCTCGCCTTACAAGAAACACACTCTGCTTTTGAGAAAAGAGCAGTCATCTATTCTACTGTGGTTCATATGGGGACCGAACATTGAGCTTACTCAGAACAAAAGAACTGTGCTTCCTACACACACGGGACATATCTAGTTCAACTCTGCTTAGGAAACTGACAAGAACAGTAGCTCCTCTTCAGTCCAATACACTGTACTTGCTGGGAACAGACATGAGTGCTATTTGCACTGTGTATGGCAATGGGAGCGCAATAGTGACTTTGCTTACGAGTAAACAACTCTTGGTCGTAGGACCAAAAACTGCATGAGATTCAACTCCATTTAGGACTGGGAAACAAACACTAGCTCGCCTTACAAGAAAGACTCTCTGATTTTGAGAAAAGAGCACTCTTCTACTCTACTGAGTTTCCTATGGAGTCCGAATAGTGAGCTTGCTCAGAACAAAAGAACTGTCCTTCCTACACACAGGGGCCATATCTAGTTCAACTCTGCTTAGGAAACTGACAAGAACAGTAGCTCCGCTTCAGTCCAATACACTGTACTTGCTGGGAACAGACACGAGTGGTATTTGCACTGTGTATGGCAATGGGAGCGCAATAGTGACTTTCCTTATCAGAAAACAACTCTTGGTCGTAGGACAAAAAACTGCATGGGATTCAACTCCATTTCTGACTCGGAAACAAACACTAGCTCGCCTTACAAGAAACACACTCTGCTTTTCAGAAAAGAGCACTCTTCAACTCTACTGTGTTTCCTATAGGGCCAGAACAGTGAGTTTGCTCAGAACAAAAGAACTGTGCTTCCTACAAATAAGGCCATATCTAGTTCTATTCTGCTTAGGAAACTGACAAGAACAGTAGATCCTCTTCAGTCCAATATACTGTACATGCTGGGAACAGACGCCAGTGCTATTTGTCTTGTGTATGAAAATGGGAGTGCAATAGTGACTCTTCTTACCAGAAAACAACTCTTGCTCGTAGGACCAGAAACTGGATGTGATTCAACTCCATTTAGGACTGGGAAACAAACGCTAGCTCCCCTTACAAGAAACACACTCTGCTTTTGAGAAAAGAGCACTCTTCTACTCTACTGTGTATCCTATGGGGCCCGAACAGTGAGCTTGCTCAGAACAAAAGAACTGTGCTTCCTAAACACAGGGGCCATATCTAGTTCAACTCTGCTTAGGAAATTGACAAGAACAGTAGCTCCTCTTCAGTCCAATACACTGTACTTGCTGGGAACAGATGCGAGTGCTATTTGCACTGTGTATGGCAATGGGAGTGCAATAGTGACTTTCCTTACCAGAAAACTACTCTTGCTCGTAGGACCAAAAACCGGATGTGATTCAACTCCATTTAGGACTGGGAAATAAACGCTAGCTTGCCTTACTAGAAACACACTCTGCTTTTGAGAAAAGAGCACTCTTCTACTCTACTGTGTTTCCTATGGGGTCCGAACAGTGAGCTTGTTCAGAACAATAGAACTGTGCTTCCTACAAACAGGGGCCATATCTAGTTCAACTCTGCTTAGGAAACTGACAAGAACAGTAGCTCCTCTTCAGTTCAATACACTGTACTTGCTGGGAACAGAAGCGAGTGCTATTTGCACTGTGTGGCAAAGAGAGCACATTAGTGACTTTCCTTACCAGAAAACAACTCTTGCTCGTAGGACCAAAAACTACATGTCATTCAACTCCATTTGGGACTGGGAAACAAACGCTAGCTCGCCTTACAAGAAACACACTCTGCTTTTGAGAAAAGAGCAGTCTTCTACTCTACTGTGTTTCCTATAGGGCCAGAACAGTGAGCTTGCTCAGAACAAAAGAACTGTGCTTCATACAAATACGGCCATATCTAGTTCAATTCTGCTTAGGAAACTGTAAAGAACAGTAGATCCTCTTCAGTCCAATACACTGTACATGCTGGGAACAGACGCCAGTGCTATTTGCCCTGTGTAAGACAATGGGAGCGCAACAGTGACTCTTTTTACCAGAAAACAACTCTTGCTCGTAGGACAAGAAACTGGATGTGATTCAACTCCATTTAGGACTGGGAAACAAAAGCTAGCTCTCCTTACAAGAAACACACTCTGCTTTTGAGAAAAGAGCACTCTTCTACTCTACTGTGTATACTATGGGGCCCGAACAGTGAGCTTGCTCAGAAGAAAAGAACTGTGCTTCCTACACACAGGGGCCATATCTAGTTCAACTCTGCTTAGGAAATTGACAAGAAAAGTAGCTCCTCTTCAATCCAATACACTGTACTTGCTGGGAACAGATGCGAGTGCTATTTGCACTGTGTATGGCAATGGGAGTGCAATAGTGACTTTCCTTACCAGAAAACAACTCTTGCTTGTAGGACCAGAAACTGCATGGGATTCAACTCCATTTCTGACTGGGAAACAAACACTAGCTCGTCTTACAAGAAAGACTCTCTGATTTTGAGAAAAGAGCACTCTTTTACTCTACTGTGTTTCCTATGGGGTCCGAATAGTGAGCTTGCTCAGAACAAAAGAACTGTCCTTCCTACACACAGGGCCCATATCTAGTTCAACTCTGCTTAGGAAACTGACAAGAACAGTAGCTCCGCTTCAGTCCAATACACTGTACTTGCTGGGAACAGACACGAGTGCTATTTGCACTGTGTATGGCAATGGGAGCGCAATAGTGACTTTCCTTATCAGAAAACAACTCTTGGTCTTAGGACAAAAAACTGCATGTGATTCAACTCCATTTAGGACTGGGAAACAAACGCTATCTCGCCTTACAAAAAACACACTCTGCTTTTGAGAAAAGAGCACTCTTCTACTCTACTGTGTTTTCTAGGGGGTCTGAACCGTGAGCTTGCTCAGAACAAAAGAACTGTGCTTCCTACACACACGGGCCATATCTAGTTCATCTCTGCTTAGGAAACTGACAAGAACAGTAGCTCCGCTTCAGTCCAATACACTGTACTTGCTGGGAACAGACGCGAGTGCTATTTGCACTGTGTATGGAAATGGGAGCGCAATAGTGACTTTCCTTACCAGAAAACAACTCTTGCTCGTAGGACCAGAAACTGCATGGGATTCAACTCCATTTCTGACTGGGAAACAAACACTAGCTCGCCTTACAAGAAACATACTCTGCTTTTGAGAAAAGAAAACTTTTCTACTCTACTGTGTTTCCTATGGGGTCCGAACAGTGAGCTTGCTCAGAACAAAAGAACTGTGCTTCCTACACACACGGGACATATCTAGTTCAACTCTGCTTAGGAAACTGACAAGAACGGTAGCTCCTCTTCAGTCGAATACACTGTACTAGCTGGGAACAGACGCGAGTGCTATTTGTCCTGTGAATGGCAATAGGAGCACAATAGTCTCTCTTCTTATCAGAAAACAATTCTTACTCATAGGACAAGAAACTGCATGGGATTCAACTCCATTTCTGACTGGGAAACAAACACTAGCTCGCCTTACAAGAAACACACTCTGCTTTTGAGAAAAGAGCACTCTTCTACTCTACTGTGTTTCTTATGGGGTCCGAACAGTGAGCTTGCTCAGAACAAAAGAACTGTGCTTCCTACAAATATGGCCATATCTAGTTCAATTCTGCTTAGGAAACTGAAAAGAACAGTAGATCCTCTTCAGTCCAATACACTGTACATGCTGGGAACAGACGCCAGGGCTATTTGCCCTCTGTATGACAATGAGAGCACAATAGTGACTCTTCTTACCAGAAAACAACTCTTGCTCGTAGGACCAGAAACTGTATGTGATTCAACTCCATTTAGGACTGGAAAACAAACGCTAACTCTCCTTACAAGAAACACACTCTGCTTTTGAGAAAAGAGCACTCTTCTACTCTACTGTGTATCCTATGGGGTCGGAACAGTGAGCTTGCTCAGAAGAAAAGAACTGTGCTTCCTACACACAGGGGCCATATCTAGTTCAACTCTCCTTAGGAAACTGACAAGAACGGTAGCTCCTCTTCAGTCCAATACACTGTACTAGCTGGGAACAGACGCGAGTGCTATTTGCACTGTGTATGGCAATAGGAGCGCAATAGTGACTCTTCTTATCAGAAAACAACTCTTGCTCATAGGACCAGTAACTGCATGGGATTCAACTCCATTTCTGACTGGGAAACAAACACTAGCTCGCCTTATAAGAAACACACTCTGCTTTTGAGAAAAGAGCACTCTTCTACTCTACTGTGTTTCCTATGGGGTCCGAAAGGTGAGCTTGCTCAGAACAAAAGAACTTGATTCCTACACACACGGACCATATGTAGTTCAACTCTGCTTAGGAAACTGACTAGAACAGTAGCTCCTGTTCAGTCCAATAGTCTGTACTTGCTGGGAACAGACGCGAGTGCTATTTGCACTGTGTATGGCAATAGGAGCACAATAGTGTGTCTTCTTATCAGAAAACAACTCTTGCTCATAGGACCAGAAACTGCATGGGATTCAACTCCATTTCTGACTGGGAAACAAACGCTATCTCGCTTTACAAAAAACACACTCTGCTTTTGAGAAAAGAGCACTCTTCTACTCTACTGTGTTTCCTATGGGGTCCAAACAGTGAGCTTGCTCAGAACAAAAGAACTGTGCTTCCTACACACAGGGGCCATATCTAGTTCAACTCTGCTTAGGAAACTGACAAGAACAGTAGATCCTCTTCAGTCCAATACACTGTACATGCTGGGAACAGACGCCAGTGCTATTTGTCTTGTGTATGAAAATGGGAGTGCAATAGTGACTCTTCTTACCAGAAAACAACTCTTGCTCGTAGGACCAGAAACTGGATGTGATTCAACTCCATTTAGGACTGGGAAACAAACGCTAGCTCTCCTTACAAGAAACACACTCTGCTTTTGAGAAAAGAGCACTCTTCTACTCTACTGTGTATCCTATGGACCCCGAACAGTGAGCTTGCTCAGAACAAAAGAACTGTGCTTCCTAAACACAGGGGCCATATCTAGTTCAACTCTGCTTAGGAAATTGACAAGAACAGTAGCTCCTCTTCAGTCCAATACACTGTACTTGCTGGGAACAGATGCGAGTGCTATTTGCACTGTGTATGGCAATGGGAGTGCAATAGTGACTTTCCTTTACCAGAAAACAACTCTTGCTCGTAGGACCAAAAACCGGATGTGATTCAACTCCATTTAGGACTGGGAAATAAACGCTAGCTTGCCTTACTAGAAACACACTCTGCTTTTGAGAAAAGAGCACTCTTCTACTCTACTGTGTTTCCTATGGGGTCCGAACAGTGAGCTTGTTCAGAACAATAGAACTGTGCTTCCTACAAACAGGGGCCATATCTAGTTCAACTCTGCTTAAGAAACTGACAAGAACAGTAGCTCCTCTTCAGTTCAATACACTGTACTTGCTGGGAACAGAAGCGAGTGCTATTTGCACTGTGTGGCAAAGAGAGCACATTAGTGACTTTCCTTACCAGTAAACAACTCTTGCTCGTAGGACCAAAAACTACATGTCATTCAACTCCATTTGGGACTGGGAAACAAACGCTAGCTCGCCTTACAAGAAACACACTCTGCTTTTGAGAAAAGAGCAGTCTTCTACTCTACTGTGTTTCCTATAGGGCCAGAACAGTGAGCTTGCTCAGAACAAAAGAACTGTGCTTCATACAAATACGGCCATATCTAGTTCAATTCTGCTTAGGAAACTGTAAAGAACAGTAGATCCTCTTCAGTCCAATACACTGTACATGCTGGGAACAGACGCCAGTGCTATTTGCCCTGTGTTTGACAATGGGAGCGCAACAGTGACTCTTTTTACCAGAAAAAAACTCTTGCTCGTAGGACAAGAAACTGGATGTGATTCAACTCCATTTAGGACTGGGAAACAAAAGCTAGCTCTCCTTACAAGAAACACACTCTGCTTTTGAGAAAAGAGCACTCTTCTACTCTACTGTGTATACTATGGGGCCCGAACAGTGAGCTTGCTCAGAAGAAAAGAACTGTGCTTCCTACACACAGGGGCCATATCTAGTTCAACTCTGCTTAGGAAATTGACAAGAACAGTAGCTCCTCTTCAATCCAATACACTGTACTTGCTGGGAACAGATGCGAGTGCTATTTGAACTGTGTATGGCAATGGGAGTGCAATAGTGACTTTCCTTACCAGAAAACAACTCTTGCTGGTAGGACCAGAAACTGCATGGGATTCAACTCCATTTAGGACTGGGAAACAAACGCTAGCTCGCCTTACAAGAAACACACTCTGCTTTTGAGAAAAGAGCACTCTTCTACTCTACTGTGTTTCCTATAGGGCCAGAACAGTGAGTTTGCTCAGAACAAAAGAACTGTGCTTCCTACAAATACGGCCATATCTAGTTCATTTCTGCTTAGGAAACTGACAAGAACAGTAGATCCTCTTCTGTCCAATACACTGTACTAGCTGGGAACAGATGCCTTGCTATTTGCCCTGTGTCTGACAATGGGAGTGCAATAGTGACTTTCCTTACCAGAAAACAACTCTTGCTCGTAAGACCAAAAACAGGATGTGATTCAACTCCATTTAGTACTGGGAAACAAACGCTAGCTTGCCTTACAAGAAACACACTCTGCTTTTGAGAAAAGAGCACTCTTCTGCTCTACTGTGTTTCCTATGGGGTCCGAACAGTGAGCTTGCTCAGAACAAAAGAACTGTGCTTCCTACACACACGGGCCATATCTAGTTCAACTCTGCTTAGGAAACTGACAAGAACGGTAGCTCCTCTTCAGTCCAATACACTGTACTAGCTGGGAACAGACGCGAGTCCTATTTGTACTGTGTATAGAAATAGGAGCGCAATAGTGACTCTTCTTATCAGAAAACACCTCTTCCTCGTAGGAACAAAAACTGCATGGGATTTAACTCCATTTCTGACTGGGGAACAAACACTAGCTCGCCTTACAAGAAACACGCTCTGCTTTTGAGAAAAGAGCACTCTTCTACTCTTCTGAGTTTCCTATGTGGTCCGAACAGTGAGCTTTCTCAGAACAAAAGAACTGTGCTTCCTACACACAGGGGCCATATCTAGTTCAACTCTGCTTAGCAAACTGACAAGAACAGTAGCTCCGCTTCAGTCCAATACACTGTACTTCCTGGGAACAGATGCGAGTGCTATTTGCACTGTGTATGGAAATGGGAGCGCAATAGTGACTTTCCTTACCAGAAAACAACTCTTGCTCATAGGACCAAAAACTGCATGTGATTCAACTCCATTTAGGACTGGGAAACAAACGCTAGCTCTCCTTACAAGAAACACACTCTGCTTTTGAGAAAAGAGCACTCTTCTACTCTACTGTGTTTCCTATATGGCCAGAACAGTGAGTTTGCTCAGAACAAAATTACTGTGCTTCCTACAAATACGGCCATATCTAGTTCAATTCTGCTTAGGAAACTGACAAGAACAGTAGCTCCTCTTCAGTCCAATACACTGTACATGCTGGGAACAGACGCCAGTGCTATTTGCGCTGTGTATGACAATGGGAGCGCAACAGTGACTCTTTTTACCAGAAAACAACTCTTGCTCGTAGGACAAGAAACTGGATGTGATTCAACTCCATTTAGGACTGGGAAACAAAAGCTAGCTCTCCTTACAAGAAACACACTCTGCTTTTGAGAAAAGAGCACTCTTCTACTCTACTGTGTATATTATGGGGCCCGAACAGTGAGCTTGCTCAGAAGAAAAGAACTGTGCTTCCTACACACAGGGGCCATATCTAGTTCAACTCTGCTTAGGAAATTGACAAGAACAGTAGCTCCTCTTCAGTCCAATACACTGTACTTGCTGGGAACAGATGCGAGTGTTATTTCCACTGTGTATGGCAATGGGAGTGCAAAAGTGACTTTCCTTACCAGAAAACAACTCTTGCTCCTAGGACCAAAAACAGGATGTGATTCAACTCCATTTAGGACTGGGAAATAAACGCTAGCTTGCCTTACTAGAAACACACTCTGCTTTTGAGAAAAGAGCACTCTTTTTCTCTACTGTGTTTCCTATAGGGCGAAAACAGTGAGCTTTCTCAGAACAAAAGAACTGTGCTTCCTACAAATACGGCCATATCTAGTTCAATTCTGCTTAGGAAACTGACAAGAACAGTAGATCCTCTTCAGTCCAATACACTGTACTTGCTGGGAACAGACGCGAGTGCTATTTACACTGTATATGGCAATGGGAGCGCAATAGTGACTTTTTTTAACCAGAAAACACCTCTTGCTCGTAGGACCAGAAACTGCATGGGATTCAACTCCATTTAGGACTGGGAAACAAACAATAGCTCGCCTTACAAGAAACACACTCTGCTTTTGAGAAAAGAGCACTCTTCTACTCTTCTGTGTTTCCTATGTGGTCCGAACAGTGAGCTTGCTCAGAACAAAAGAACTGTGCTTCCTACACACAGGGGCCATATCTAGTTCCACTCTGCTTAGCAAACTCACAAGAACAGCAGCTCCACTTCAGTCCAATACACTGTACTTCCTGGGAACAGATGCGAGTGCTATTTGCACTGTGTATGGAAATGGGAGCGCAATAGTGACTTTACTTACCAGAAAACAACTCTTGCACATAGGAACAAAAACTGCATGTGATTCAACTCCATTTAGGACTGGGAAACAATCGCTAGCTCGTCTTACAAGAAACACACTCTGCTTTTGAGAAAAGAGCACTCTTCTACTCTACTGTGTCTCCTATAGGGCCAGAGCAGTGAGTTTGCTCAGAACAAAAGAACTGTGCTTCCTACAAATACGGCCATATCTAGTTCAATTCTGCTTAGGAAACTGACAAGAACAGTAGATCCTCTTCAGTCCAATACAGTGTACATGCTGGGAACAGACGCCAGTGCTATTTGCCCTGTGTATGACAATGGGAGCACAATAGTGACACTTCTTACCAGAAAACAACTCTTGCTCGTAGGACCAGAAACTGGATGTGATTCAACTCCATTTAGGACTGGGAAACAAACGCTAGCTCTCCTTACAAGAAACACACTCTGCTTTTGAGAAAAGAGCACTCTTCTACTCTACTGTGTTTCCTATGGGGTCCGAACAGTGAGCTTGCTCAGAACAAAAGAACTGTGCTTCCTACACCCAGGGGCCATATCTAGTTCAACTCTGCTTAGCAAACTGACAAGAACAGTAGCTCCTCTTCAGTCCATTACACTGTACTTGCTGGAAAAGACGCCAGTGCTATTTGCACTGTGTATGGCAATGGGAGCTCAATAGTGACTTTGCTTACGAGAAAACAATTCTTGCTCGTAGGACCAAAAACTGCATGTGATTCAACTCCATTTAGGACTGGGAAACAAACTCTAGCTCGCCTTACAAGAAACACACTCTGCTTTTGAGAAAAGAGCAGTCTTCTATTCTACTGTGGTTCATATGGGGTCCGAACACTGAGCTTGCTCAGAACAAAAGAACTGTGCTTCCTACACACACGGGCCATATCTAGTTCAACTCTGCTTAGGAAACTGACAAGAACAGTAGCTCCTCTTCAGTCCAATACACTGTACTTGCTGGGAACAGACACGAGTGCTATTTGAACTGTGTATGGCAATGGGAGTGCAATAGTGACTTTCCTTACCAGAAAACAACTCTTGCTCGTAGGACCAAAAACTGTATGTGATTCAACTCCACTTAGGACTGGGAAACAAACACTAGCTCGCCTTACAAGAAACACACTCTGCTTTTGAGAAAAGAGCACTCTTCTACTCTAATGTGTTTTCTATGGGGTCCGAACATTGAGCTTGCTCAGAACAAAAGAACTGTGCTTCCTACACACAGGGGCCATATCTAGTTCAGCTCTGCCTTGGAAACTGACAAGAACAGTAGATCCGCTTCAGTCCAATACACTGTACTTGCTGGGAACAGACGCCAGTGCTATTTGCCCTGTGTATGACAAAGGGAGCATAATAGTGACTCTTCTTACCAGAAAACAACTCTTGCTCCTACAACCAGAAACTGCATGGGATTCAACTCCATTTCTGACTGGGAAACAAACACTAGCTCGCCATACAAGAAACACACTCTGCTTTTGAGAAAAGAGCACTCTTCTACTCGACTGTGTTTCCTATGGGGTCCGAACAGTGAGCTTGCTCAGAAAAAAAGAACTGTGCTTTCTACACACAGGGGCCATATCTAGTTCAACTCTGCTTAGGAAACTGACAAGAACAGTAGCTCCGCTTCAGTCCAATACACTGTACTTGCTGGGAACAGACGCGAGTGCTATTTACACTGTATATGGCAATGGGAGCGCAATAGTGACTTTTTTTAACCAGAAAACACCTCTTGCTCGTAGGACCAGAAACTGCATGGGATTCAACTCCATTTAGGACTGGGAAACAAACACTAGCTCGCCTTACAAGAAACACACTCTGCTTTTGAGAAAAGAGCACTCTTCTACTCTTCTGTGTTTCCTATGTGGTCCAAACAGTGAACTTGCTCAGAACAAAAGAACTGTGCTTCCTACACACAGGGGCCATATCTAGTTCAACTCTGCTTAGGAAACTGACAAGAACAGTAGCTCCGCTTCAGTCCAATACACTGTACTTGCTGGGAACAGATGCGAGTGCTATTTGCACTGTGTATGGAAATGGGAGCGCAATAGTGACTTTACTTACCAGAAAACAACTCTTGCACATAGGAACAAAAACTGCATGTGATTCAACTCCATTTAGGACTGGGAAACAAACGCTAGCTCGCCTTACAAGAAACACACTCTGCTTTTGAGAAAAGAGCACTCTTCTACTCTACTGTGTCTCCTATAGACCAGAACAGTGAGTTTGCTCAGAACAAAAGAACTGTGCTTCCTACAAGTACGGCCATATCTAGTTCAATTCTGCTTAGGAAACTGACAAGAACAGTAGATCCTCTTCAGTCCAATACACTGTACATGCTGGGAACAGACGCCAGTGCTATTTGCCCTGTGTATGACAATGGGAGCGCAATAGTGACTCTTCTTACCAGAAAACAACTCTTGCTCGTAGGACAAGAAACTGCATGTGATTCAACTCCATTTAGTACTGGGAAACAAACGCTAGCTCGCCTTACAAGAAACGCACTCTGTTTTTGAGAAAAGAGCAGTCTTCTATTCTACTGTGGTTCATATGGGGTCTGAACATTGACCTTGCTCAGAACAAAAGAACTGTGCTTCCTACACACACGGGCCATATCTAGTTCAACTCTGCTTAGGAAACTGACAAGAACAGTAGCTCCTCTTCAGTCCAATACACTGTACTTGCTGGGAACAGACACGAGTGCTATTTGCACTGTGTATGGCAATGGGACCGCAATAGTGTCTTTGCTTACGAGAAAACAACTCTTGCTCGTAGGACCAAAAACTGCTTGTGATTCAACTCCATTTAGGACTGGGAAACAAACTCTAGCTCGCCTTACAAGAAACACACTCTGCTTTTGAGAAAAGAGCTGTCTTCTATTCTACTGTGGTTCATATGGGTTCCGAACACTGAGCTTGCTCAGAACAAAAGAACTGTGCTTCCTATACACACGGGCCATATCTACTTCAACTCTGCTTAGGAAACTGACAAGAACAGTAGCTCCTCTTCATTCCAATACACTGTACTTGCTGGGAACAGACACGAGTGCTATTTGAACTGTGTATGGCAATGGGATGCAATAGTGTCTTTTCTTACCAGAAAACAACTCTTGCTCGTAGGACCAAAAACTGTATGTGATTCAACTCCATTTCTGACTGGGAAACAAACACTAGCTCGCCTTATAAGAAACACACTCTGCTTTTGAGAAAAGAGCACTCTTCTACTCTAATGTGTTTTCTATGGGGACCGAACATTGAGCTTGCTCAGAACAAAAGAACTGTGCTTCCTACACACAGGGGCCATATCTAGTTCAGCTCTGCTTAGGAAACTGACAAGAACAGTAGCTCCGCTTCAGTCCAATACACTGTACTTGCTGGGAACAGACGCCAGTGCTATTTGCCCTGTGTATGACAATGGGAGCGTAATAGTGACTCTTCTTACCAGAAAACAACTCTTGCTCGTAGGACCAGAAACTGCATGGGATTCAACTCCATTTCTGACTGGGAAACAAACACTAGTTTGCATTACAAGAAACACACTCTCCTTTTGAGAAAAGAGCACTCTTCTACTCTACTGCGTTTCCTATAAGGCCAGAACAGTGAGTTTGCTCAGAACAAAAGAACTGTGCTTCCTACAAATCCGGCCATATCTAGTTCAATTCTGCTTAGGAAACTGACAAGAACAGTAGATCTTCTTCAGTCCAATACA
The DNA here is from genome assembly GCF_949786415.1 of Peromyscus eremicus. Lineage (NCBI taxonomy): Eukaryota > Metazoa > Chordata > Mammalia > Rodentia > Cricetidae > Peromyscus > Peromyscus eremicus. The sequence continues at coordinate 53,127 of NW_026736488.1, forward strand.
CTGTACATGCTGGGAACAGACGCCAGTTCTATTTGCCCTGTGTATGACAATGGGAGCGCAATAGTGACTCTTCTTACCAGAAAACAACTCTTGCTCATAGGACAAGAAACTGCATGTGATTCAACTCCATTTAGGACTGGGAAACAAACGCTAGCTCGCCTTACAAGAAACACACTCTGCTTTTGAGAAAAGAGCACTCTTCTACTCTACTGTGTTTCCTAAGGGTTCCGAAAAGTGAGCTTGCTCAGAACAAAAGAACTGTGCTTCCTACACCCAGGGGCCATATCTAGTTCAACTCTGCTTAGCAAACTGACAAGAACAGTAGCTCCTCTTCAGTGCAATACACTGTACTTGCTAGGAACAGACGCGAGTGCTATTTGCACTGTGTATGGATAAGGGAGCACAATAGTGACTTTCCTTACCAGAAAACAACTCTTGTACGTAGGACCAAAAACTGCATGTTATGCAACTCCATTTAGGACTGGGAAACAAACGCTAGCTCGCCTTACAAGAAACACACTCTGCTTTTGAGAAAAGAGCAGTCTTCTATTATACTGTGGTTCATATGGGGTCCGAACATTGAGCTTGCTCAGAATAAAAGAACTGTGCTCCCTACACACACGGGCCATATCTAGTTCAACTCTGCTTAGGAAACTGACAAGAACAGTAGCTCCTCTTCAGTCCAATACACTGTACTTGCTGGAACAGATGCCAGTGCTATTTGCACTGTGTATGGCAATGGGAGCGCAATAGTGTTCTTAGCTTACGAGAAAACAACTCTTGCTCATACGACCAGAAACTGCATGTGATTCAACTCCATTTAGGACTGGGAAACAAACTCTAGCTCGCCTTACAAGAAACACACTCTGCTTTTGAGAAAAGAGCAGTCTTCTATTCTACTGTGGTTCATATGGGGTCCGAACACTGAGCTTGCTCAGAACAAAAGAACTGTGCTTCCTACACACACGGGCCATATCTAGTTCAAGTCTGCTTAGGAAACTGACAAGAACAGTAGCTCCTCTTCAGTCCAATACACTGTACTTGCTGGGAACAGACACGAGTGCTATTTGAACTGTGTATGGCAATGGGAGTGCAATAGTGACTTTCCTTACCAGAAAACAACTCTTGCTCGTAGGACCAAAAACTGTATGTGATTCAACTCCACTTAGGACTGGGAAACAAACACTAGCTCGCCTTACAAGAAACACACTCTGCTTTTGAGAAAAGAGCACTCTTCTACTCTACTGTGTTTTCTATGGGGTCCGAACATTGAGCTTGCTCAGAACAAAAGAACTGTGCTTCCTACACACAGGGGCCATATCTAGTTCAGCTCTGCTTAGGAAACTGACAAGAACAGTAGCTCCGCTTCAGTCCAATACACTGTACTTGCTGGGAACAGACGCCAGTGCTATTTGCCCTGTGTATGACAATGGGAGCGTAATAGTGACTCTTCTTACCAGAAAACAACTCTTGCTCGTAGGACCAGAAACTGTATGGGATTCAACTCCATTTCTGACTGGGAAACAAACACTAGTTTGCATTACAAGAAACACACTCTCCTTTTGAGAAAAGAGCACTCTTCTACTCTACTGTGTTTCCTATAGGGCCAGAACAGTGAGTTTGCTCAGAACAAAAGAACTGTGCTTCCTACACAGAGGGGCCATATCTAGTTCAATTCTGCTTAGGAAACTGACAAGAACAGTAGATCCTCTTCAGTCCAATACACTGTACATGCTAGGAACAGACGGCAGTTCTATTTGCCCTGTGTATGACAATGGGAGCGCAATAGTGACTCTTCTTACCAGAAAACAACTCTTGCTCATAGGACAAGAAACTGCATGGGATTCAACTCCATTTAGGACTGGGAAACAAACGCTAGCTCGCCTTACAAGAAACACACTCTGCTTTTGAGAAAAGAGCACTCTTCTACTCTACTGTGTTTCCTAAGGGGTCTGAAAATTGAACTTGCTCAGAACAAAAGAACTGTGCTTCCTACAAGTACGGCCATATCTAGTTCAATTCTGCTTAGGAAACTGACAAGAACAGTAGATCCTCTTCAGTCCAATACACTGTACATGCTGGGAACAGACGCCAGTGCTATTTGCCCTGTGTATGACAATGGGAGCGCAATAGTGACTCTTCTTACCAGAAAACAACTCTTGCTCGTAGGACAAGAAACTGCATGTGATTCAACTCCATTTAGTACTGGGAAACAAACGCTAGCTCGCCTTACAAGAAACGCACTCTGTTTTTGAGAAAAGAGCAGTCTTCTATTCTACTGTGGTTCATATGGGGTCTGAACATTGACCTTGCTCAGAACAAAAGAACTGTGCTTCCTACACACACGGGCCATATCTAGTTCAACTCTGCTTAGGAAACTGACAAGAACAGTAGCTCCTCTTCAGTCCAATACACTGTACTTGCTGGGAACAGACACGAGTGCTATTTGCACTGTGTATGGCAATGGGAGTGCAATAGTGACTTTCCTTACCAGAAAACAACTCTTGCTCGTAGGACCAAAAACTGCATGTGATTCAACTCCATTTAGGACTGGGAAACAAACTCTAGCTCGCCTTACAAGAAACACACTCTGCTTTTGAGAAAAGAGCTGTCTTCTATTCTACTGTGTTTCATATGGGTTCCGAACACTGAGCTTGCTCAGAACAAAAGAACTGTGCTTCCTATACACACGGGCCATATCTACTTCAACTCTGCTTAGGAAACTGACAAGAACAGTAGCTCCTCTTCATTCCAATACACTGTACTTGCTAGGAACAGACACGAGTGCTATTTGAACTGTGTATGGCAATGGGAGTGCAATAGTGTCTTTTCTTACCAGAAAACAACTCTTGCTCGTAGGACCAAAAACTGTATGTGATTCAACTCCATTTCTGACTGGGAAACAAACACTAGCTCGCCTTACAAGAAACACACTCTGCTTTTGAGAAAAGAGCACTCTTCTACTCTACTGTGTTTCCTATAAGGCCAGAACAGTGAGTTTGCTCAGAACAAAAGAACTGTGCTTCCTACAAATCCGGCCATATCTAGTTCAATTCTGCTTAGGAAACTGACAAGAACAGTAGATCTTCTTCAGTCCAATACACTGTACATGCTGGGAACAGACGCCAGTTCTATTTGCCCTGTGTATGACAATGGGAGCGCAATAGTGACTCTTCTTACCAGAAAACAACTCTTGCTCATAGGACAAGAAACTGCATGTGATTCAACTCCATTTAGGACTGGGAAACAAACGCAAGCTCGCCTTACAAGCAACACACTCTGCTTTTGAGAAAAGAGCACTCTTCTACTCTACTGTGTTTCCTAAGGGTTCCGAAAAGTGAGCTTGCTCAGAACAAAAGAACTGTGCTTCCTACACCCAGGGGCCATATCTAGTTCAACTCTGCTTAGCAAACTGACAAGAACAGTAGCTCCTCTTCAGTGCAATACACTGTACTTGCTAGGAACAGACGCGAGTGCTATTTGCACTGTGTATGGATAAGGGAGCACAATAGTGACTTTCCTTACCAGAAAACAACTCTTGTACGTAGGACCAAAAACTGCATGTTATGCAACTCCATTTAGGACTGGGAAACAAACGCTAGCTCGCCTTACAAGAAACACACTCTGCTTTTGAGAAAAGAGCAGTCTTCTATTATACTGTGGTTCATATGGGGTCCGAACATTGAGCTTGCTCAGAATAAAAGAACTGTGCTCCCTACACACACGGGCCATATCTAGTTCAACTCTGCTTAGGAAACTGACAAGAACAGTAGCTCCTCTTCAGTCCAATACACTGTACTTGCTGGAACAGATGCCAGTGCTATTTGCACTGTGTATGGCAATGGGAGCGCAATAGTGTTCTTAGCTTACGAGAAAACAACTCTTGCTCATACGACCAGAAACTGCATGTGATTCAACTCCATTTAGGACTGGGAAACAAACTCTAGCTCGCCTTACAAGAAACACACTCTGCTTTTGAGAAAAGAGCAGTCTTCTATTCTACTGTGGTTCATATGGGGTCCGAACACTGAGCTTGCTCAGAACAAAAGAACTGTGCTTCCTACACACACGGGCCATATCTAGTTCAAGTCTGCTTAGGAAACTGACAAGAACAGTAGCTCCTCTTCAGTCCAATACACTGTACTTGCTGGGAACAGACACGAGTGCTATTTGAACTGTGTATGGCAATGGGAGTGCAATAGTGACTTTCCTTACCAGAAAACAACTCTTGCTCGTAGGACCAAAAACTGTATGTGATTCAACTCCACTTAGGACTGGGAAACAAACACTAGCTCGCCTTACAAGAAACACACTCTGCTTTTGAGAAAAGTGCACTCTTCTACTCTACTGTGTTTTCTATGGGGTCCGAACATTGAGCTTGCTCAGAACAAAAGAACTGTGCTTCCTACACACAGGGGCCATATCTAGTTCAACTCTGCTTAGGAAACTGACAAGAACAGTAGCTCCGCTTCAGTCCAATACACTGTACTTGCTGGGAACAGACGCCAGTGCTATTTGCCCTGTGTATGACAATGGGAGCGTAATAGTGACTCTTCTTACCAGAAAACAACTCTTGCTCGTAGGACCAGAAACTGTATGGGATTCAACTCCATTTCTGACTGGGAAACAAACACTAGTTTGCATTACAAGAAACACACTCTCCTTTTGAGAAAAGAGCACTCTTCTACCCTACTGTGTTTCCTATAGGGCCAGAACAGTGAGTTTGCTCAGAACAAAAGAACTGTGCTTCCTACACAGAGGGGCCATATCTAGTTCAATTCTGCTTAGGAAACTGACAAGAACAGTAGATCCTCTTCAGTCCAATACACTGTACATGCTAGGAACAGACGCCAGTTCTATTTGCCCTGTGTATGACAATGGGAGCGCAATAGTGACTCTTCTTACCAGAAAACAACTCTTGCTCATAGGACAAGAAACTGCATGGGATTCAACTCCATTTAGGACTGGGAAACAAACGCTAGCTCGCCTTACAAGAAACACACTCTGCTTTTGAGAAAAGAGCACTCTTCTACTCTACTGTGTTTCCTAAGGGTCTGAAAATTGAACTTGCTCAGAACAAAAGAACTGTGCTTCCTACAAGTACGGCCATATCTAGTTCAATTCTGCTTAGGAAACTGACAAGAACAGTAGATCCTCTTCAGTCCAATACACTGTACATGCTGGGAACAGACGCCAGTGCTATTTGCCCTGTGTATGACAATGGGAGCGCAATAGTGACTCTTCTTACCAGAAAACAACTCTTGCTCGTAGGACAAGAAACTGCATGTGATTCAACTCCATTTAGTACTGGGAAACAAACGCTAGCTCGCCTTACAAGAAACGCACTCTGTTTTTGAGAAAAGAGCAGTCTTCTATTCTACTGTGGTTCATATGGGGTCTGAACATTGACCTTGCTCAGAACAAAAGAACTGTGCTTCCTACACACACGGGCCATATCTAGTTCAACTCTGCTTAGGAAACTGACAAGAACAGTAGCTCCTCTTCAGTCCAATACACTGTACTTGCTGGGAACAGACACGAGTGCTATTTGCACTGTGTATGGCAATGGGACCGCAATAGTGTCTTTGCTTACGAGAAAACAACTCTTGCTCGTAGGACCAAAAACTGCATGTGATTCAACTCCATTTAGGACTGGGAAACAAACTCTAGCTCGCCTTACAAGAAACACACTCTGCTTTTGAGAAAAGAGCTGTCTTCTATTCTACTGTGGTTCATATGGGTTCCGGACACTGAGCTTGCTCAGAACAAAAGAACTGTGCTTCCTATACACACGGGCCATATCTACTTCAACTCTGCTAGGAAACTGACAAGAACAGTAGCTCCTCTTCATTCCAATACACTGTACTTGCTGGGAACAGACACGAGTGCTATTTGAACTGTGTATGGCAATGGGAGTGCAATAGTGTCTTTTCTTACCAGAAAACAACTCTTGCTCGTAGGACCAAAAACTGTATGTGATTCAACTCCATTTCTGACTGGGAAACAAACACTAGCTCGCCTTACAAGAAACACACTCTGCTTTTGAGAAAAGAGCACTCTTCTACTCTAATGTGTTTTCTATGGGGACCGAACATTGAGCTTGCTCAGAACAAAAGAACTGTGCTTCCTACACACAGGGGCCATATCTAGTTCAGCTCTGCTTAGGAAACTGACAAGAACAGTAGCTCCGCTTCAGTCCAATACACTGTACTTGCTGGGAACAGACGCCAGTGCTATTTGCCCTGTGTATGACAAAGGGAGCGTAATAGTGACTCTTCTTACCAGAAAACAACTCTTGCTCGTAGGACCAGAAACTGCATGGGATTCAACTCCATTTCTGACTGGGAAACAAACACTAGTTTGCATTACAAGAAACACACTCTCCTTTTGAGAAAAGAGCACTCTTCTACTCTACTGTGTTTCCTATAAGGCCAGAACAGTGAGTTTGCTCAGAACAAAAGAACTGTGCTTCCTACAAATCCGGCCATATCTAGTTCAATTCTGCTTAGGAAACTGACAAGAACAGTAGATCTTCTTCAGTCCAATACACTGTACATGCTGGGAACAGACGCCAGTTCTATTTGCCCTGTGTATGACAATGGGAGCGCAATAGTGACTCTTCTTACCAGAAAACAACTCTTGCTCATAGGACAAGAAACTGCATGTGATTCAACTCCATTTAGGACTGGGAAACAAACGCTAGCTCGCCTTACAAGAAACACACTCTGCTTTTGAGAAAAGAGCACTCTTCTACTCTACTGTGTTTCCTAAGGGTTCCGAAAAGTGAGCTTGCTCAGAACAAAAGAACTGTGCTTCCTACACCCAGGGGCCATATCTAGTTCAACTCTGCTTAGCAAACTGACAAGAACAGTAGCTCCTCTTCAGTGCAATACACTGTACTTGCTAGGAACAGACGCGAGTGCTATTTGCACTGTGTATGGATAAGGGAGCACAATAGTGACTTTCCTTACCAGAAAACAACTCTTGTACGTAGGACCAAAAACTGCATGTTATGCAACTCCATTTAGGACTGGGAAACAAACGCTAGCTCGCCTTACAAGAAACACACTCTGCTTTTGAGAAAAGAGCAGTCTTCTATTATACTGTGGTTCATATGGGGTCCGAACATTGAGCTTGCTCAGAATAAAAGAACTGTGCTCCCTACACACACGGGCCATATCTAGTTCAACTCTGCTTAGGAAACTGACAAGAACAGTAGCTCCTCTTCAGTCCAATACACTGTACTTGCTGGAACAGATGCCAGTGCTATTTGCACTGTGTATGGCAATGGGAGCGCAATAGTGTTCTTAGCTTACGAGAAAACAACTCTTGCTCATACGACCAGAAACTGCATGTGATTCAACTCCATTTAGGACTGGGAAACAAACTCTAGCTCGCCTTACAAGCAACACACTCTGCTTTTGAGAAAAGAGCAGTCTTCTATTCTACTGTGGTTCATATGGGTTCCGAACACTGAGCTTGCTCAGAACAAAAGAACTGTGCTTCCTACACACACGGGCCATATCTAGTTCAAGTCTGCTTAGGAAACTGACAAGAACAGTAGCTCCTCTTCAGTCCAATACACTGTACTTGCTGGGAACAGACACGAGTGCTATTTGAACTGTGTATGGCAATGGGAGTGCAATAGTGACTTTCCTTACCAGAAAACAACTCTTGCTCGTAGGACCAAAAACTGTATGTGATTCAACTCCACTTAGGACTGGGAAACAAACACTAGCTCGCCTTACAAGAAACACACTCTGCTTTTGAGAAAAGAGCACTCTTCTACTCTACTGTGTTTTCTATGGGGTCCGAACATTGAGCTTGCTCAGAACAAAAGAACTGTGCTTCCTACACACAGGGGCCATATCTAGTTCAGCTCTGCTTAGGAAACTGACAAGAACAGTAGCTCCTCTTCAGTCCAATACACTGTACTTGCTGGGAACAGACGCCAGTGCTATTTGCGCTGTGTATGACAATGGGAGCGTAATAGTGACTCTTCTTACCAGAAAACAACTCTTGCTCGTAGGACCAGAAACTGTATGGGATTCAACTCCATTTCTGACTGGGAAACAAACACTAGTTTGCATTACAAGAAACACACTCTCCTTTTGAGAAAAGAGCACTCTTCTACTCTACTGTGTTTCCTATAGGGCCAGAACAGTGAGTTTGCTCAGAACAAAAGAACTGTGCTTCCTACACACAGGGGCCATATCTAGTTCAATTCTGCTTAGGAAACTGACAAGAACAGTAGATCCTCTTCAGTCCAATACACTGTACATGCTAGGAACAGACGCCAGTTCTATTTGCCCTGTGTATGACAATGGGAGCGCAATAGTGACTCTTCTTACCAGAAAACAACTCTTGCTCATAGGACAAGAAACTGCATGGGATTCAACTCCATTTAGGACTGGGAAACAAACGCTAGCTCGCCTTACAAGAAACACACTCTGCTTTTGAGAAAAGAGCACTCTTCTACTCTACTGTGTTTCCTAAGGGGTCTGAAAATTGAACTTGCTCAGAACCAAAGAACTGTGCTTCCTACAGACACGGGCCATATCTAGTTCAACTCTGCTTAGGAAACTGACAAGAACAGTAGCTCCTCTTCAGTGCAATACACTGTACTTGCTAGGAACAGACGCGAGTGCTATTTGCACTGTGTACGACAATGGGAGCATAGTAGTGACTCTTCTTACCAGAAAACAACTCTTGCTCGTAGGACCAGAAACTGCATGGGATTCAACTCCATTTCTGACTGGAAAACAAACACTAGCTCGCATTACAAGAAACACACTCTCCTTTTGAGAAAAGAGCACTCTTCTACTCTAATGTGTTTCCTATGGGGTCCGAATAGTGAGCTTGCTCAGAACAAAAGAACTGTGCTTCCTACACACAGGGGCCATATCTAGTTCAACTCTGCTTAGGAAACTGACAAGAACAGTAGCTCCTCTTCAGTCCAATACACTGTACTTGCTGGGAACAGACGCGAGTGCTATTTGCACTGTGTATGGAAATGGGAGCGCAATAGTGACTTTCCTTACCAGAAACAACTCTTGCTCGTAGGACAAAAAACTGCATGTGATTCAACTCCATTTAGGACTGGGAAACAAACTCTAGCTCGCCTTACAAGAAACACACTCTGCTTTTGAGAAAAGAGCACTCTTCTACTCTACTGTGTTTCCTATGGGATCTGAACAGTGAGCTTGCTCAGAACAAAAGAATTGTGCTTCCTACACACACGGGCCATATCTAGTTCAACTCTGCTTAGGAAACTGACAAGAATGGTAGCTCCGCTTCAGTCCAATACACTGTACTTGCTGGGAACAGACGCCAGTGCTATTTGCACTGTGAATGCCAATGGGAGCGCAAGAGTCACTTTCCTTACCAGAAAACAACTCTTGCTCATAGGACCAAAAACTGCATGTGATTCAACTCCATTTAGGACTGGGAAACAAACGCTAGCTCGCCTTACAAGAAACACACTCTGCTTTTGAGAAAAGAGCACTCTTCTACTCTACTGTGTTTCCGACAGGGCAAGAACAGTGAGCTTGCTCAGAACAAAAGAACTGTGCTTCATACAAATACGGCCATATCTAGTTCAATTATGCTTAGGAAACTGACAAGAACAGTAGATCCTCTTCAGTCCAATACAGTGTACATGCTGGGAACAGACGCCAGTGTTATTTGCCCTGTGAATGACAAGGGGAGCGCAATAGTGACTCTTCTTACCAGAAAACAACTCTTGCTCGTAGGATAAGAAACTGAATGTGATTCAACTCCATTTAGGACTGGGAAACAAAGGCTAGCTCGCTTTACAAGAAACACACTCTGCTTCTGAGAAAAGAGCACTCTTCTACTCTACTGTGTTTCCTATGGGGTCTGAAGAGTGAGCTTGCTCAGAACAAAAGAACTGTGCTTCCTACACACAGGGGCCATATCAGGTTCAACTCTGCTTAGCAAACTGACAAGAACAGTAGCTCCGCTTCAGTCCAATACACTGTAATTGCTGAGAACAGACGCCAGTGCTATTTGCACTGTGTATGGCAATGGGAGCACAATAATGACTTTCCTTACCAGAAAACAACTCTTGCTCATAGGACCAAAAACTGCATGTGATTCAACTCAATTTAGAACTGGGAAACAAACGCTAGCTCGCCTTACAAAAAACACACTCTGCTTTTGAGAAAAGAGCACTCTTCTACTCTACTGTGTTTCCTATAGGGCCAGAACAGTGAGTTTGCTCAGAACAAAAGAACTGTGATTCCTACAAATACGGCCATATATAGTTCAATTGTGCTTAGGAAACTGACAAGAACAGTAGATCCTCTTCATTCCAGTACACTGTACATGCTAGTAACAGAGGCCAGTGCTATTTGCCCTGTGTATGACAATTGGAGCACAATAGTGACTCTTCTTACCAGAAAACAACTCTTGCTCGTAGGACAAGAAACTGCATGTGATTCAACTCCATTTAGAACTGTGAAACAAACTCTAGCTCGCCTTACAGGAAACACACTCTGCTTTAGAGAAAAGAGCACTCTTCTACTCTACTGTGTATCCTATGGGGTCCGAACAGTGACCTTGCTCAGAACAAAAGAACTGTGCTTCCTCCACACACGGGCCATATCTAGTTCAACTCTGCTTAGGAAACTGACAAGAACAGTAGCTCCTCTTCAGTCCAATACACTGTACATGCTGGGAACAGACGCTAGTGCTATTTGTCCTCTGTATGACAATGGGAGCGCAATAGTGACTCTTCTTATCAGAAAACACCTCTTGCACGTAGGACCAGAAACTGCAATGGATTCAACTCCATTTCTGACTGGGAAACAAACACTAGCTCGCCTTACAAGAAACACACTCTGCTTTTGAGAAAAGAGCACTCTTCTACTCTATTGTGTTTCCTATGGGGTCCGAACAATGAGCTTGCTCAGAACAAAAGAACTGTGCTTCCTACACACAGGTTCCATATCTAGTTCAACTCTGCTTAGGAAACTGACAAGAACAGTAGCTCCGCTTCAGTCCAATACACTGTACTTGCTGGGAACAGACGCGAGTGGTATTTGCACTGTGTATGGCAATGGGAGCGCAATCGTGACTTTCCTTACCAGAAAACAACTCTTGCTGGTAGGACCAGAAACTGCATGTGATTCAACTCCATTTAGGACTGGGAAAGAAACGCTAGCTCGCTTTACAATAAACACACTCTGCTTTTGCGAAAAGAGCAGTCTTCTACTCTACTGTGTTTCCTATAGTGCCAGAACAGTGTGTTTGCTCAGAACAAAAGAACTGTGCTTCCTACAAATACGGCCATATCTAGTTCAATTCTGCTTAGGAAACTGAAAAGAACAGTAGATCCTCTTCAGTCAAATACACTGTACATGCTGGGAACAGACGCCAGTGCTATTTGCCCTGTGTCTGACAATGGGAGCGCGCAATAGTGACTTTCCTTACCAGAAAAATCTCTTGCTCGTTAGGACCAAAAACAGGATGTGATTCAACTCCATTTAGTACTGGGAAACAAATGCTAGCTTGCCTTACAAGAAACACACTCTGCTTTTGAGAAAAGAGCACTCTTCTACTCTACTGTGTTTCCTATAGGGCCAGAACAGTGAGCTTGCTCAGAACAAAAGAACTGTGCTTCATACAAATATGGCCATATCTAGTTCAACTCTGCTTAGGAAACTGACAAGAACAGTAGCTCCTCTTCAGTCCAATACACTGTACTTGCTGGGAACAGACGCCAGTGCTATTTGCACTGTGTATGGCAATACGAGCACAATAATGACTTTCCTTACCAGAAAACAACTCTTGCTCATAGGACCAAAACTGCATGTGTTTCAACTCCATTTAGGACTGGGAAACAAACGCTAGCTCGCCTTACAAGAAACACACTCTGCTTTTGAGAAAAGAGCACTCTTCTACTCTATGGTGTTTGCAATGGGGTCCGAACAGTGAGCTTGCTCAGAACAGAAGAACTGTGCTTCCTCCACACACGGGCCATATCTAGTTCAACTCTGCTTAGGAAACTGACAAGAGCGGTAGCTCCTCTTCAGTCCAATACACTGTAATAGCTGGGAACAGACGTGAGTGCTATTTGCACTGTGTATGGCAATAGGAGCGCAATAGTGACTTTTCTTATCGGAAAACACCTCTTGCTGGTAGGACCAGAAACTGCATGGGATTCAACTCCATTTCTGACTGGAAACAAACACTAGTTCGCCTTACAAGAAACACACTCTGCTTTTGAGAAAAGAGCACTCTTCTACTCTTCTGTGTTTCCTATGTGGTCCGAACAGTGAGCTTGCTCAGAACAAAAGAACTGTGCTTCCTACACACAGGGGGCCATATCTAGTACAACTCTGCTTAGGAAACTGACAAGAACAGTAGCTCGGCTTCAGTCCAATACACTCTACTTGCTGGGAACAGATGCGAGTGCTATTTGCACTGTGTATGGAATTGGGAGCGCAATAGTGACTTTCCTTACCAGAAAACAAATCTTCCTCATAGGACCAAAAACTGCATGTTATTCAACTCCATTTAGGACTGGGAAACAAACGCTAGCTCACCTTTCAAGAAACACACTCTGCTTTTGAGAAAAGAGCACTCTTCTACTCTACTGTGTTTCCTATAGGGCCAGAACAGTGAGTTTTGCTCAGAACAAAAAGAACTGTTCTTCCAACAAATACGGCCATATCTAGTTCAATTCTGCTTAGGAAACTGACAAGAACAGTAGATCCTCTTCAGTCCAATACACTGTACATGCTGGGAAGAGACGCCAGTGCTATTTGCCCTGTGTATGACAATGGAGCGCAATAGTGACTCTTCTTACCAGAAAACAACTCTTGCTCGTAGGACAAGAAACTGCATGTGATTCAACTCCTTTTATGACTGGGAAACAAACGCTAGCTCGCCTTACAAGAAACACACTCTGCTTTTGAGAAAAGAGCACTCTTCTACTCTACTGTATTTCCTATGGGGTCCGAACAGTGAGCTTGCTCAGAACAAAAGAACTGTGCTTCCTAAACACAGGGGCCATATCTAGTTCAACTCTGCTTAGGAAACTGACAAGAACGGTAGCTCCTCCTCAGTCGAATACACTGTCCTAGCTGGGAACAGACTCGAGTGCTATTTGTACTGTGTATGGCAATAGGAGCACAATAGTGACTCTTCTTATCAGAAAACAACTCTTGCTGGTAGGACCAGAAACTGCATGGTATTCAACTCTATTTAGGACTGGGAAACAAACGATAGCTCGACTTACAGGAAACACACTCTGGATTGAGAAAGGAGCACTCTTCTACTCTAATGTGTTTCTTATAGGGCCAGTACAGTGAGCATTCTCAGAACAAAAGAACTGTGCTTCCTACACCCACGGTCCATATCTAGTTAAACTCTGCTTAGGAAACTGACAAGAACAGTAGATCCTCTTCAGTCCAATACACTGTACATGCTGGGAACAGATGCCAGTGTGATTTTGCCCTGTGTATGACAATAGGAGCGCAATAGTGACTCTTCTTACCAGAAAACAACTCTTGCTCATAGGACAAGAAACTGCATGTGATTCAACTCCATTTAGGGACTGGGAAACAAATGCTAGCTCGCCTTACGAGAAACACACTCTGCTTTTGAGAAAAGAGCACTCTTCTACTCTACTGTGTATCCTATGGGCACAGAACAGTGAGCTTGCTCAGATCAACAGAACTGTGCTTCCTCCACACACGGGCCATATCTAGTTCAACTCTGCTTTGGAAACAGACAAGAACAGTAGCTCCACTTCAGTCCAATACACAGTACATGCAGGGAACAGACGCCAGTGCTATTTGTCCTCTGTATGACAATGGGAGCGCAATAGTGACTCTTCTTATCAGAAAACACCTCTTGCTCGTAGGAACAGAAACTGCATGGGATTCAACTCCATTTCTGACTGGGAAACAAACACTAGCTCGCCTTACAAGAAACACACTCTGCTTTTGAGAAAAGAGCACTCTTCTACTCTACTGTGTTTCCTATGGGGTCTGAACAGTGAGCTTGCTCAGAAAAAAAGAACTGTGCTTCCTACACACAGGGGCAATATCTAGTTCAACTCTGCTTAGGAAACTGACAAGAACAGTAGCTCCGCTTCAGTCCAATACACTGTACTTGCTGGGAACAGACGCGAGTGCTATTTGCACTGTGTATGGCAATGCAAGCGCAATAATGACTTTCCTTACCAGAAAACAACTCTTGCTCATAGGACCAAAAACTGCATGTGATTCAACTCCATTTAGGACTGGGAAACAAACGCTACCTCGCCTTACAAGAAACAAAATCTGCTTTTGAGGAAAGAGAACTATTCTACTCTACTGTGTTTCCTATGGTGTCCGAACAGTGAGCTTGCTCAGAACAAAAGAACTGTGCTTCCTACACACACGGGCCATATCTAGTTCAACTCTGCTTAGGAAACTGACAAGAACAGTATCCTTTCTTCAGTCCAATACACTCTACTTGCTGGGAACAGACGCGAGTGCTATTTGCACTGTGTATGGCAAAGGGGAGCGCAATAGTGACTCTTCTTATCAGAAAACAACTCTTGCTCTTAGGACCAGAAACTGCATGTGATTCAACTCCACTTAGGACTGGGAAACAAACGTTTGCTCGCCCTTACAAGAAACACACTCTGCTTTGAGAAAAGGGCACACTTCTACTCTACTGTGTTTCCTATGGGGTCCTAACAGGGAGCTTGCTCAGAACAAAAGAACCGTGCTTCCTACACACACCGGCCATATCTAGTTCAACTCTGCTTAGGAAACTGACAAGAACAGTAGCTCTGCTTCAGTCCAATACACTGTACTTGCTGGGAATAGATGCGAGTGCTATTTGTACTGTGTATGGAAATGGGAGCACAACAGTGACTTTCCTTACCAGAAAACAAATCTTCCTCATAGGACCAAAAACTGCATGTGATTCAACTCCATTTAGGACTGAGAAAACAAACGCTAGCTCGCCTTTCAGGAAACACACTATGGTTTTGAGAAAAGAGCACTCTTCTACTCTACTGTGTTTCCTATAGGGCCAGAATAGTGAGTTTGCTCAGAACAAAAGAACTGTGCTTCCAACAAATACGGTCATATCTAGTTCAATTCTGCTTAGGAAACTGACAAGAACAGTAGATCCTCTTCAGTCCAATACACTGTACATGCTGGGAACAGGCACCAGTGCTATTTGCCCTGTGTATGAAAATGGGGACGCGCAATAGTGACTCTTCTTACCAGAAAACAACTCTTGCTCGTAGGACAAGAAACTGCATGTGATTCAACTCCATTTATGACTGGGTACAAACCCTAGCTTGCCTTACAAGAAACACACCTCTGCTTTTGAGAAAAGAGCACTCTTCTACTCTACTGTGTTTCCTATGGGGTCCGAACAGTGAGCTTGCTCAGAACAAAAGAACTGTGCTTCCTACACACATGGGCCATATCTAGTTCAACTCTGCTTAGGAAACTGACAAGGAGAACAGTAGCTCCTCTTCAGTCCAATACACTGTACTTGCT
>NW_026736489.1:0-68562 GCF_949786415.1 Peromyscus eremicus
GAACAGACGCCAGTGCTATTTGTAATGTGTATGATCATGGGAGCGCAATAATGACTCTTCTTACCAGAAAACAACACTTGCTCATAGGACAAGAAACTGCATGTGATTCAACTCCATTTAGGACTGGGAAACAAACGCTAGCTCGACTTACAAGAAACACACTCTGCTTTTGAGAAAAGAGCACTCTTCTACTCTACTGTGTTTCCTATGGGTTTCGAACAGTGAGCTTGCTCAGAACAAAAGAACTGTGCTTCCTACACACCGGTGCCGTATCTAGTTCAACTCTGCTTAGGAAACTGACAAGAACAGTAGCTCCTCTTCAGTCCAATACACTGTACTTGCTGGGAACAGACGCTAGTGCTTTTTTGCACTATGTATGGCAATGGGAGTGCAATAGTGACTTTTCTTACCAGAAAACAACTCTAGCTCGTAGGACAAAAAACTGCATGTCATTCAACTCCATTTACGACTGGAAAACAAACGCTAGCTTGCCTTAAAAGAAACACACTCTGCTTTTGAGAACAGAGCACGCTTCTACTCTACTGTGTTTACTATGGGTTCGAACAGTGAGCTTGCTCAGAACAAAAGAACTGCGCTTTCTACACACACGGGCCATATCTAGTTCAACTCTGCTTAGGAAACTGACAAGAACAGTAGCTCATCTTCAGAACAATACACTGTACTTGCTGCGAACAGACGCGAGGTGCTATTTGCCCTGTGTATGACAATGGGAGCGCAATAGTGACTCTTCTTACCAGAAAACAACCCTTGCTCGATAGGACCAGAAACTGCATGTGATTCAACTCCATTTAGAACTGGGAAACAAACGCTAGCTCGCCTTACAAGAAACACACTCTGCTTTTGAGAAAAGAGCACTCTTCTACTCTAATGTGTTTCCTATAGGTCCAGAACAGTGAGCTTGTTCAGAACAAAAGAACTGTGCTTCCTACACACACCGACTATATCTAGTTCAACTCTGCTTAGGAAACTGACAAGAACAGTAGCTCCTTTTCAGTCCAACACCGTACTTGCTGGGAACAGACGTGAGTGCTATTTGCACTGTGTATGGCAATGGGAGCACAATAGTGACTTTCCTTGCCAGAAAACACCTCCTGCTCGTAGGACCAAAAATTGCATGTGATTCAACTCCATTTATGACTGGGAAACAAACACTAGCTCGCCTTACAAGGAAACACACTTTGCTTTTGAGAAAAGATCACTCTTCTACTCTACTGTGTTTCCTATAGGGCCAGAACAGTGAGCTTGCTCAGAACAAAAGAACTGTGCTTCCTACACACACGGCAATATCTAGGTTCAATTCTGCTTAGGAAACTGACAAGAACAGTAGCTCCTCTTCAGTCCAATACATTGTACATGCTGGGAACAGATGCCAGTGCTATTTGCCTTGTGTATGACAATGGGATCGCAATAGTGACTCTTCTTACCAGAAAACAACGCTTGCTCGTAGGACCTGAAACTGCATGTGATTCAACTCCATTTAGTTCGGGAAAAAAACCCTAGCTCGCCTTACAAGAAACACACTCTGCTTTTGAGAAAAGAGCACTCTTCTACTCTACTGTGTTTCCAATAGGGCCAGAATAGTGAGCTTGCTCAGAACAAAAGAACTGTGCTTCCTACACACACGGGCCATATCTAGTTCAATTCTGCTTAGGAAACTGACAAGAACAGTAGCTCCTCTTTCAGTCCAATAAACTGTACATGCTGGGAACAGACGCCAGTGCTATTTGCCCTGTGTATGACAATGGGAGCGCAAAAGTGACTCTTCTTACCAGAAAACAACTCTTGCTCCTAGGACCAGAAACTGCACGGGATTCAACTTAGGACTGGGAAACAAACACTAGCTCGCCTTACAAGAAGCATACTCTGCTTTTGAGAAAAGAGCACTCTTCTACTCTTCTGTATTTCCTTTGGGGTCCAAACAGTGTGCCTTGCTCAGAACAATAGAACTGTGCTTCCTACATACACGGGCCATATCTAGTTCAACTCTGCTTAGGAACTGACAAGAACATTAGCTCCTCTTCAGTCCAATACACTGTACTTGCTGGGAACAGACGCGAGAGCTATTTTCACTGTATATGGCAATGGGAGCACAATAGTGACTCTTCTTACCAGAAAATATCTCTTGCTCGTAGGACCAGAAACTGCATGTGATTCAACTCTATTTAGGACAGGGAAACAAATGCCTATCTCGCCTTACAAGAAACACACTCTGCTTTTGAGAAAAGGGCACTCTTCTACTCTACTGTGTTTCCTGTGGGTTCGAACAGTGAGCTTGCTCAGTACAAAAGAACTGTGCTTCCTACACACACAGCCATATCTAGTTCAATTCTGCTTAGGAAACTGACAAGAACAGTAGCTCCTCTTCAGTCCAATACATTGTACATGCTGGGAACAGACGCCAGTGCTATTTGCCTTGTGTATGACAATGGGAGCGCAATAGTGACTCTTCTTACCAGAAAACAACGCTTGCTCGTAGGACCTGAAACTGCATGTGATTCAACTCCATTTAGTACTGGGAAACAAACACTAGCTCACCTTAAAAGAAACACACTCTGGTTTTGAGAAAAGAGCACTCTTCTACTCTTCTGTGTGTCCTTTGGGATCCAAACAGTGTGCTTGCTCAGAACAAAAGAACTGTGCTTCCTACAAACACGGGCCATATCTAGTTCAATTTTGCTTAGGAAACTGACAAGAACAGTAGATCCTCTTCAGTCCAATAGACTGTACATGCTGGGAACAGACGCCAGTGCTATTTGCCTTGTGTATGACAAAGGGAGTGCAATAGTGACTCTTCTTACCAGAAACAACTTTAGCTCATAGGACCAGAAACTGCATGTGATTCAACACCATTTAGGTCGGGAAAAAAACCCTAGCTCGCCTTACAAGAAACACACTCTGCTTTTGAGAAAAGAGCACTCTTCTACTCTACTGTGTTTCCTACATGTTTCGAACAGTGAGCTTGCTCAGAACAAAAGAACTGTGCTTCCTACACACCGGTGCCGTATCTAGTTCAACTCTGCTTAGGAAACTGACAAGAACAGTAGCTCCTCTTCAGTCCAATACACTGTACTTGCTGGGAATAGACGCTAGTTGCTTTTTGCACTATTGATGACAATGGGAGTGCAATAGTGACTTTCCTTACCAGAAAACAACTCTAGCTCGTAGGACAAAAACTGCATGTCATTCAACTCCATTTACGACTGGAAAACAAACGCTAGCTTGCCTTAAAAGAAACACACTCTGCTTTTGAGAACAGAGCACGCTTCTACTCTACTGTGTTTACTATGGGTTCGAACAGTGAGCTTGCTCAGAACAAAAGAACTGCGCTTTCTACACACACGGGCCATATCTAGTTCAACTCTTCTTAGGAAACTGACAAGAACAGTAGATCCTTTTCAGTCCAATACACTGTACATGCTGGGAACAGACGCCAGTGCTATTTGCCCTGTGTATGACAATGGGAGCGCAATAGTGACTCTTCTTACCAGAAAAAACTCTTGCTCGTAGGACCAGAAACTGCATGTGTTTCCACTCCATTTAGGATTGGGAAACAAACACTAGCTCGCCTTACAAGAAACACACTCTGCTTTTGAGAAAAGAGCACTCTTCTACTCTACTCTGTTTCCTATGGGGTCCGAACAGTGAGCTTGCTCAGAACAAAAGAACTGTGCTTCCTACACACAGGGGCCATATCTAGTTCAACTCTGCTTAGGAAACTGACAAGAACAGTAGCTCATCTTCAGAACAATACACTGTACTTGCTGCGAACAGACGCGAGTGCTATTTGCCCTGTGTATGACAATGGGAGCGCAATAGTGACTCTTCTTACCAGAAAACAACCCTTGCTCGTAGGACCAGAAACTGCATGTGATTCAACTCCATTTAGAACTGGGAAACAAACACTAGCTCGCCTTACAAGAAACACACTCTGCTTTTGAGAAAAGAGCACTCTTCTACTCTAATGTGTTTCCTATAGGTCCAGAACAGTGAGCTTGTTCAGAACAAAAGAACTGTGCTTCCTACACACACCGACTATATCTAGTTCAACTCTGCTTAGGAAACTGAAAAGAACAGTAGCTCCTTTTCAGTCCAACACCGTACTTGCTGGGAACAGACGTGAGTGCTATTTGCACTGTGTATGGCAATGGGAGCACAATAGTGACTTTCCTTGCCAGAAAACACCTCTTGCTCGTAGGACCAAAAATTGCATGTGATTCAACTCCATTTATGACTGGGAAACAAACACTAGCTCGCCTTACAAGAAACACACTTTGCTTTTGAGAAAAGATCACTCTTCTACTCTACTGTGTTTCCTATAGGGCCAGAACAGTGAGCTTGCTCAGAACAAAAGAACTGTGCTTCCTACACACACGGCAATATCTAGTTCAATTCTGCTTAGGAAACTGACAAGAACAGTAGATCCTCTTCAGTCCAATACACTGTACCTGCTGGGAACAGACGCCAGTGCTATTTGTAATGTGTATGATCATGGGAGCGCAATAATGACTCTTCTTACCAGAAAACAACACTTGCTCATAGGACAAGAAACTGCATGTGATTCAACTCCATTTAGGACTGGGAAACAAACGCTAGCTCGACTTACAAGAAACACACTCTGCTTTTGAGAAAAGAGCACTCTTCTACTCTACTGTGTTTCCTATGGGTTTCGAACAGTGAGCTTGCTCAGAACAAAAGAACTGTGCTTCCTACACACCGGTGCCGTATCTAGTTCAACTCTGCTTAGGAAACTGACAAGAACAGTAGCTCCTCTTCAGTCCAATACACTGTACTTGCTGGGAACAGACGCTAGTGCTTTTTGCACTATGTATGGCAATGGGAGTGCAATAGTGACTTTTCTTACCAGAAAACAACTCTAGCTCGTAGGACAAAAAACTGCATGTCATTCAACTCCATTTACGACTGGAAAACAAACGCTAGCTTGCCTTAAAAGAAACACACTCTGCTTTTGAGAACAGAGCACGCTTCTACTCTACTGTGTTTACTATGGGTTCGAACAGTGAGCTTGCTCAGAACAAAAGAACTGCGCTTTCTACACACACGGGCCATATCTAGTTCAACTCTGCTTAGGAAACTGACAAGAACAGTAGCTCATCTTCAGAACAATACACTGTACTTGCTGCGAACAGACGCGAGTGCTATTTGCCCTGTGTATGACAATGGGAGCGCAATAGTGACTCTTCTTACCAGAAAACAACCCTTGCTCGTAGGACCAGAAACTGCATGTGATTCAACTCCATTTAGAACTGGGAAACAAACGCTAGCTCGCCTTACAAGAAACACACTCTGCTTTTGAGAAAAGAGCACTCTTCTACTCTAATGTGTTTCCTATAGGTCCAGAACAGTGAGCTTGTTCAGAACAAAAGAACTGTGCTTCCTACACACACCGACTATATCTAGTTCAACTCTGCTTAGGAAACTGACAAGAACAGTAGCTCCTTTTCAGTCCAACACCGTACTTGCTGGGAACAGACGTGAGTGCTATTTGCACTGTGTATGGCAATGGGAGCACAATAGTGACTTTCCTTGCCAGAAAACACCTCCTGCTCGTAGGACCAAAAATTGCATGTGATTCAACTCCATTTATGACTGGGAAACAAACACTAGCTCGCCTTACAAGAAACACACTTTGCTTTTGAGAAAAGATCACTCTTCTACTCTACTGTGTTTCCTATAGGGCCAGAACAGTGAGCTTGCTCAGAACAAAAGAACTGTGCTTCCTACACACACGGCAATATCTAGTTCAATTCTGCTTAGGAAACTGACAAGAACAGTAGCTCCTCTTCAGTCCAATACATTGTACATGCTGGGAACAGATGCCAGTGCTATTTGCCTTGTGTATGACAATGGGATCGCAATAGTGACTCTTCTTACCAGAAAACAACGCTTGCTCGTAGGACCTGAAACTGCATGTGATTCAACTCCATTTAGTTCGGGAAAAAAACCCTAGCTCGCCTTACAAGAAACACACTCTGCTTTTGAGAAAAGAGCACTCTTCTACTCTACTGTGTTTCCAATAGGGCCAGAATAGTGAGCTTGCTCAGAACAAAAGAACTGTGCTTCCTACACACACGGGCCATATCTAGTTCAATTCTGCTTAGGAAACTGACAAGAACAGTAGCTCCTCTTCAGTCCAATAAACTGTACATGCTGGGAACAGACGCCAGTGCTATTTGCCCTGTGTATGACAATGGGAGCGCAAAAGTGACTCTTCTTACCAGAAAACAACTCTTGCTCCTAGGACCAGAAACTGCACGGGATTCAACTTAGGACTGGGAAACAAACACTAGCTCGCCTTACAAGAAGCATACTCTGCTTTTGAGAAAAGAGCACTCTTCTACTCTTCTGTATTTCCTTTGGGGTCCAAACAGTGTGCTTGCTCAGAACAATAGAACTGTGCTTCCTACATACACGGGCCATATCTAGTTCAACTCTGCTTAGGAAACTGACAAGAACATTAGCTCCTCTTCAGTCCAATACACTGTACTTGCTGGGAACAGACGCGAGAGCTATTTTCACTGTATATGGCAATGGGAGCACAATAGTGACTCTTCTTACCAGAAAATATCTCTTGCTCGTAGGACCAGAAACTGCATGTGATTCAACTCTATTTAGGACAGGGAAACAAATGCTATCTCGCCTTACAAGAAACACACTCTGCTTTTGAGAAAAGGGCACTCTTCTACTCTACTGTGTTTCCTGTGGGTTCGAACAGTGAGCTTGCTCAGTACAAAAGAACTGTGCTTCCTACACACACAGCCATATCTAGTTCAATTCTGCTTAGGAAACTGACAAGAACAGTAGCTCCTCTTCAGTCCAATACATTGTACATGCTGGGAACAGACGCCAGTGCTATTTGCCTTGTGTATGACAATGGGAGCGCAATAGTGACTCTTCTTACCAGAAAACAACGCTTGCTCGTAGGACCTGAAACTGCATGTGATTCAACTCCATTTAGTACTGGGAAACAAACACTAGCTCACCTTAAAAGAAACACACTCTGGTTTTGAGAAAAGAGCACTCTTCTACTCTTCTGTGTGTCCTTTGGGATCCAAACAGTGTGCTTGCTCAGAACAAAAGAACTGTGCTTCCTACAAACACGGGCCATATCTAGTTCAATTTTGCTTAGGAAACTGACAAGAACAGTAGATCCTCTTCAGTCCAATAGACTGTACATGCTGGGAACAGACGCCAGTGCTATTTGCCTTGTGTATGACAAAGGGAGTGCAATAGTGACTCTTCTTACCAGAAACAACTTTAGCTCATAGGACCAGAAACTGCATGTGATTCAACACCATTTAGGTCGGGAAAAAAACCCTAGCTCGCCTTACAAGAAACACACTCTGCTTTTGAGAAAAGAGCACTCTTCTACTCTACTGTGTTTCCAATAGGGCCAGAATAGTGAGCTTGCTCAGAACAAAAGAACTGTGCTTCCTACCCACAGTGGCCATATCTAGTTCAACTCTGCTTAGGAAACTGACAAGAACAGTAGCTCATCTTCAGTCCAATAACTGTACTTGCTGCGAACACACGCCAGGGCTATTTGCACTATGCATGGCAATGGGAGCGCAAAAGTGACTTTCCGTACCAGAAAACAATTCTAGCTCGTAGGACCAAAAACTGCATGTGATTCCACTCCATTTAGGACTGGGAAACAAAAGCTAGCTCACCTTACAAGAAACACACTCTGCTTTTGAGAAAAGAGCACTCTTCTACTCTACTGTGTTTCCTATAGGGCCAAAACAGTGAGCTTGCTCAGAACAAAAGAACTGTGCTTCCTACACACACTTCCATATCTAGTTCAATTCTGCTTAGGAAACTGACAAGAACAGTAGATCCTCTTCTGTCCCATACACTGTACTTGCTGGGAACAGACGCCAGTGCTATTTGCCCTGTGTATGACAATGGGAGCGCAATAGTGACTCGTCTTAATAGAAAACAACTCTTGCTTGTAGGACCAGAAACTGCATGTCATTCAACTCCATTTAGGACTGGGAAACAAACGCTAGCTCACCTTACAAGAAACACACTCTGCTTTTGAGAAAAGAGCACTCTTCTACTCTAGTTTGTTTCCTATAAGGTCCGAACAGTGAGATTGCTCCAAACAAAAGAACTGTGCTTCCTACACACACGGGCCATATCTAGTTCAACTCTGCTTAGGAAACTGACAAGAACATTAGCTCCTCTTCAGTCCAATACACTGTACTTGCTGGGAACAGACGCCAGTGCTATTTGCCTTGTATATGACAATGGGAGCACAATAGTGACTCTTCTTACCAGAAAACAACTCTTGCTCGTAGGACCTGAAACTGCATGTGATTCAACTCCATTTAGGACTGGGAAACAAACGCTAGCTCACCTTACAAGAAACACACTCTGCTTTTGAGAAAAGAGCACTCTTCTACTCTTCTGTGTGTCCTTTGGGGTCCAAACAGTGTGCTTGCTCAGAACAAAAGAACTATGCTTCCTACAAACACGGGCCATATCTAGTTCAACTCTGCTTAGGAAACTGACAAGAACATTAGCTCCTCTTCAGTCCAATATTCTGTACTTGCTGAGAACAGACGCAAGAGCTAATTGCACTGTGTATGGCAATGGGAGCGCTATAGTGACTTTCCTTGCCAGAAAACACCTCTTGCTCGTAGGACCAAAAACTGCATGTGATTCAACTCCATTTAAGCCTGGGAAACAAACACTAGCTAGCCTTACAAGAAACACACTTTGCTTTTGAGAAAAGATCACTCTTCTACTCTACTGTGTTTCCTATAGGGCCAGAACAGTAAGCTTGCTCAGAACAAAAGAACTGTGCATCCTACACACACGGCCATATCTAGATCAATTCTGCATAGGAAACTGACAAGAACAGTAGATCCTCTTCAGTCCAATACACTGTACATGCTGGGAACAGACGCCAGAGTTATTTGCCCGGTGTATGACAATGGGAGCGCAATAGTGACTCTTCTTACCAGAAAACAACCCTTGCTCGTAGGACCAGAAACTGCATGTGATTCAACTCCATTTAGGACTGGGAAACAAACGCTAGCTCGCCTTACAAGAAACACACTCTGCTTTTGAGAAAAGAGCACTCTTCTACTCTAATGTGTTTCCTATAGGTCCAGAACAGTGAGCTTGTTCAGAACAAAAGAACTGTGCTTCCTACACACACCGACTATATCTAGTTCAACTCTGCTTAGGAAACTGACAAGAACAGTAGCTCCTTTTCAGTCCAATACACTGTACTTGCTGGGAACAGACGTGAGTGCTATTTGCACTGTGTATGGCAATGGGAGCACAATAGTGACTTTCCTTACAGAAAACACCTCTTACTCGTAGGACCAATAACGGCATGTGATTCAACTCCATTTAAGACTGGGAAACAAACACTAGCTCGCCTTACAAGAAACACACTTTGCTTTCGAGAAAAGATCACTCTTCTACTCTACTGTGTTTCCTATAGGGCCAGAACAGTGAGCTTGCTCAGAACAAAAGTAATGTGCTTCCTATAGACACGGCAATATCTAGTTCAATTTTGCTTAGGAAACTGACAAGAACAGTAGATCCTCTTCAGTCCAATACACTGTACATACTGGGAACAGACGCCAGTGCTATTTGCCTTGTGTATGACAATGGGAGCGCAATAGTGACTCTTCTTACCAGAAAACAACTTTAGCTCGTAGGACCAGAAACTGCATGTGATTCAACTCCATTTAGGATGGGAAACAAACGCTAGCTCGCCTTACAAGAAACACACTCTGTTTTTGAGAAAAGAGCACTCTTCTACTCTACTGTGTTTCCTATAGGGCCAGAATAGTGAGCTTGCTCAGAACAAAAGAACTGTGCTTCCTACCCACAGTGGCCATATCTAGTTCAACTCTGCTTAGGAAACTGACAAGAACAGTAGCTCATCTTCAGTCCAATACACTGTACTTGCTGCGAACACACGCCAGTGCTATTTGCACTATGCATGGCAATGGGAGCGCAAAAGTGACTTTCCGTACCATAAAACAATTCTAGCTCGTAGGACCAAAAACTGCATGTGATTCCACTCCATTTAGGACTGGGAAACAAAAGCTAGCTCACCTTAAAGAAACACACTCTGCTTTTGAGAAAAGAACACTCTTCTACTCTACTGTGTTTCCTATAGGACCAAAACAGTGAGCTTGCTCAGAACAAAAGAACTGTGCTTCCTACACACACGGCCATATCTAGTTCAATTCTGCTTAGCAAACTGACAAGAACAGTAGATCCTCTTCTGTCCCATACACTGTACTTGCTAGGAACAGACGCCAGTGCTATTTGCCCTGTGTATGACAATGGGAGCGCAATAGTGGCTCTTCATATCAAAAACAACTCTTGCTCGTAGGACCAGGAACTGCATGTGATTCCACTCCATTTAGGAATGTGGAAACAAAAGCTAGCTCACCTTACAAGAAACACACTCTGCTTTTGAGAAAAGAGCACTCTTCTACTCTACTGTGTTTCCTATAGGGCCAAAACAGTGAGCTTGCTCAGAACAAAAGAACTGTGCTTCCTACACACACTTCCATATCTAGTTCAATTCTGCTTAGGAAACTGACAAGAACAGTAGATCCTCTTCTGTCCCATACACTGTACTTGCTGGGAACAGACGCCAGTGCTATTTGCCCTGTGTATGACAATGGGAGCGCAATAGTGACTCGTCTTAATAGAAAACAACTCTTGCTTGTAGGACCAGAAACTGCATGTCATTCAACTCCATTTAGGACTGGGAAACAAACGCTAGCTCACCTTACAAGAAACACACTCTGCTTTTGAGAAAAGAGCACTCTTCTACTCTAGTTTGTTTCCTATAAGGTCCGAACAGTGAGATTGCTCCAAACAAAAGAACTGTGCTTCCTACACACACGGGCCATATCTAGTTCAACTCTGCTTAGGAAACTGACAAGAACATTAGCTCCTCTTCAGTCCAATACACTGTACTTGCTGGGAACAGACGCCAGTGCTATTTGCCTTGTATATGACAATGGGAGCACAATAGTGACTCTTCTTACCAGAAAACAACTCTTGCTCGTAGGACCTGAAACTGCATGTGATTCAACTCCATTTAGGACTGGGAAACAAACGCTAGCTCACCTTACAAGAAACACACTCTGCTTTTGAGAAAAGAGCACTCTTCTACTCTTCTGTGTGTCCTTTGGGGTCCAAACAGTGTGCTTGCTCAGAACAAAAGAACTATGCTTCCTACAAACACGGGCCATATCTAGTTCAACTCTGCTTAGGAAACTGACAAGAACATTAGCTCCTCTTCAGTCCAATATTCTGTACTTGCTGAGAACAGACGCAAGAGCTAATTGCACTGTGTATGGCAATGGGAGCGCTATAGTGACTTTCCTTGCCAGAAAACACCTCTTGCTCGTAGGACCAAAAACTGCATGTGATTCAACTCCATTTAAGCCTGGGAAACAAACACTAGCTAGCCTTACAAGAAACACACTTTGCTTTTGAGAAAAGATCACTCTTCTACTCTACTGTGTTTCCTATAGGGCCAGAACAGTAAGCTTGCTCAGAACAAAAGAACTGTGCATCCTACACACACGGCCATATCTAGATCAATTCTGCATAGGAAACTGACAAGAACAGTAGATCCTCTTCAGTCCAATACACTGTACATGCTGGGAACAGACGCCAGAGTTATTTGCCCGGTGTATGACAATGGGAGCGCAATAGTGACTCTTCTTACCAGAAAACAACCCTTGCTCGTAGGACCAGAAACTGCATGTGATTCAACTCCATTTAGGACTGGGAAACAAACGCTAGCTCGCCTTACAAGAAACACACTCTGCTTTTGAGAAAAGAGCACTCTTCTACTCTAATGTGTTTCCTATAGGTCCAGAACAGTGAGCTTGCTCAGAACAAAAGAACTGTGCTTCCTACACACACTTCCATATCTAGTTCAATTCTGCTTAGGAAACTGACAAGAACAGTAGATCCTCTTCTGTCCCATACACTGTACTTGCTGGGAACAGACGCCAGTGCTATTTGCCCTGTGTATGACAATGGGAGCGCAATAGTGACTCGTCTTAATAGAAAACAACTCTTGCTTGTAGGACCAGAAACTGCATGTCATTCAACTCCATTTAGGACTGGGAAACAAACGCTAGCTCACCTTACAAGAAACACACTCTGCTTTTGAGAAAAGAGCACTCTTCTACTCTAGTTTGTTTCCTATAAGGTCCGAACAGTGAGATTGCTCCAAACAAAAGAACTGTGCTTCCTACACACACGGGCCATATCTAGTTCAACTCTGCTTAGGAAACTGACAAGAACATTAGCTCCTCTTCAGTCCAATACACTGTACTTGCTGGGAACAGACGCCAGTGCTATTTGCCTTGTATATGACAATGGGAGCACAATAGTGACTCTTCTTACCAGAAAACAACTCTTGCTCGTAGGACCTGAAACTGCATGTGATTCAACTCCATTTAGGACTGGGAAACAAACGCTAGCTCACCTTACAAGAAACACACTCTGCTTTTGAGAAAAGAGCACTCTTCTACTCTTCTGTGTGTCCTTTGGGGTCCAAACAGTGTGCTTGCTCAGAACAAAAGAACTATGCTTCCTACAAACACGGGCCATATCTAGTTCAACTCTGCTTAGGAAACTGACAAGAACATTAGCTCCTCTTCAGTCCAATATTCTGTACTTGCTGAGAACAGACGCAAGAGCTAATTGCACTGTGTATGGCAATGGGAGCGCTATAGTGACTTTCCTTGCCAGAAAACACCTCTTGCTCGTAGGACCAAAAACTGCATGTGATTCAACTCCATTTAAGCCTGGGAAACAAACACTAGCTAGCCTTACAAGAAACACACTTTGCTTTTGAGAAAAGATCACTCTTCTACTCTACTGTGTTTCCTATAGGGCCAGAACAGTAAGCTTGCTCAGAACAAAAGAACTGTGCATCCTACACACACGGCCATATCTAGATCAATTCTGCATAGGAAACTGACAAGAACAGTAGATCCTCTTCAGTCCAATACACTGTACATGCTGGGAACAGACGCCAGAGTTATTTGCCCGGTGTATGACAATGGGAGCGCAATAGTGACTCTTCTTACCAGAAAACAACCCTTGCTCGTAGGACCAGAAACTGCATGTGATTCAACTCCATTTAGGACTGGGAAACAAACGCTAGCTCGCCTTACAAGAAACACACTCTGCTTTTGAGAAAAGAGCACTCTTCTACTCTAATGTGTTTCCTATAGGTCCAGAACAGTGAGCTTGTTCAGAACAAAAGAACTGTGCTTCCTACACACACCGACTATATCTAGTTCAACTCTGCTTAGGAAACTGACAAGAACAGTAGCTCCTTTTCAGTCCAATACACTGTACTTGCTGGGAACAGACGTGAGTGCTATTTGCACTGTGTATGGCAATGGGAGCACAATAGTGACTTTCCTTACAGAAAACACCTCTTACTCGTAGGACCAATAACGGCATGTGATTCAACTCCATTTAAGACTGGGAAACAAACACTAGCTCGCCTTACAAGAAACACACTTTGCTTTCGAGAAAAGATCACTCTTCTACTCTACTGTGTTTCCTATAGGGCCAGAACAGTGAGCTTGCTCAGAACAAAAGTAATGTGCTTCCTATAGACACGGCAATATCTAGTTCAATTTTGCTTAGGAAACTGACAAGAACAGTAGATCCTCTTCAGTCCAATACACTGTACATACTGGGAACAGACGCCAGTGCTATTTGCCTTGTGTATGACAATGGGAGCGCAATAGTGACTCTTCTTACCAGAAAACAACTTTAGCTCGTAGGACCAGAAACTGCATGTGATTCAACTCCATTTAGGATGGGAAACAAACGCTAGCTCGCCTTACAAGAAACACACTCTGTTTTTGAGAAAAGAGCACTCTTCTACTCTACTGTGTTTCCTATAGGGCCAGAATAGTGAGCTTGCTCAGAACAAAAGAACTGTGCTTCCTACCCACAGTGGCCATATCTAGTTCAACTCTGCTTAGGAAACTGACAAGAACAGTAGCTCATCTTCAGTCCAATACACTGTACTTGCTGCGAACACACGCCAGTGCTATTTGCACTATGCATGGCAATGGGAGCGCAAAAGTGACTTTCCATACCATAAAACAATTCTAGCTCGTAGGACCAAAAACTGCATGTGATTCCACTCCATTTAGGACTGGGAAACAAAAGCTAGCTCACCTTAAAGAAACACACTCTGCTTTTGAGAAAAGAACACTCTTCTACTCTACTGTGTTTCCTATAGGACCAAAACAGTGAGCTTGCTCAGAACAAAAGAACTGTGCTTCCTACACACACGGCCATATCTAGTTCAATTCTGCTTAGCAAACTGACAAGAACAGTAGATCCTCTTCTGTCCCATACACTGTACTTGCTAGGAACAGACGCCAGTGCTATTTGCCCTGTGTATGACAATGGGAGCGCAATAGTGGCTCTTCATATCAAAAACAACTCTTGCTCGTAGGACCAGGAACTGCATGTGATTCAACTCCATTTACGACTGGGAAAAAAACGCTAGCACGCCTTAGAAGAAACACACTCTGCTTTTGAGAAAAGAGCACTCTTCTACTCTACTGTGTTTCCTATAGGGCCAGAATAGTGAGCTTGCTCAAAACAAAAGAACTGTGTTTCCTACACACACAGGCTATATCTAGTTCAACTCTGCTTAGGAAACTGACAAGAACATTAGCTCCTCTTCAGTCCAATACACTGTACTTGCTGGGAACAGACGCGAGAGTTTTTTCACTGTATATGGCAATGGGAGCACAATAGTGACTCTTCTTACCAGAAAACATCTCTTGCTCGTAGGACCAGAAACTGCATGTGATTCAACTTTATTTAGGACTGGTAAACAAATGCTAGCTCGCCTTTCAAGAAACACACTCTGCTTTTGAGAAAAGGGCACTCTTCTACTCTACTGTGTTTCCTATGGTTCGAACAGTGAGCTTGCTCAGTACAAAAGAACTGTGCTTCCTACACACACGGCCATATCTAGTTTAATTCTGCTTAGGAAACTGACAAGAACATTAGATCCTCTTCAGTCCAATACACTGTACATGCTGGGAACAGACGCCAGTGCTATTTGCCTTGTGTATGACAATGGGAGCGCAATAGTGACTCTTCTTACCAGAAAACAACTCTTGCTCGTAGGACCTGAAACTGCATGTGATTCAACTCCATTTAGGACTGGGAAACAAACGCTATCTCACCTTACAAGAAACACACTCTGCTTTTGAGAAAAGAGCATGCTTCTACTCTTCTGTGTGTCCTTTGGGGTCCAAACAGTGTGCTTGCTCAGAACAAAAGAACTATGCTTCCTACAAACACGGGCAATATCTAGTTCAACTCTACTTAGGAAACTGACAAGAACATTAGCTCCTCTTCAGAACAATATTCTGTACTTGCTGAGAACAGACTCAATAGCTAATTGCACTGTGTATAGCAATGGGAGCGCAATAGTGACTTTCCTTACCAGAAAACACCTCTTACTCGTAGGACCAATAACTGCATGTGATTCAACTCCATTTAAGACTGCGAAACAAACACTAGCTCGCCTTACAAGAAACACACTTTGCTTTTGAGAAAAGATCATTCTTCTACTCTACTGTGTTTCCTATAGGGCCAGAACAGTGAGCTTGCTCAGAACAAAAGAAATGTGCTTCCTATACACACGGCAATATCTAGTTCAATTTTGCTTAGGAAACTGACAAGAACAGTAGATCCTCTTCAGTCCAATACACTGTACATGCTGGGAACAGACGCCAGTGCTATTTGCCTTGTGTATGCAATGGGAGCGCAATAGTGACTCTTCTTACCAGAAAACAACTTTAGCTCGTAGGAACAGAAACTGCATGTGATTCAACTCCATTTAGGACGGGAAACAAACGCTAGCTCGCCTTACAAGAAACACACTCTGCTTTGGAGAAAAGAGCACTCTTCTACTCTACTGTGTTTCCTATAGGGCCAGAATAGTGAGCTTGCTCAGAACAAAAGAACTGTGCTTCCTACCCACAGTGGCCATATCTAGTTCAACTCTGCTTAGGAAACTGACAAGAACAGTAGCTCATCTTCAGTCCAATACACTGTACTTGCTGCGAACACATGCCAGTGCTATTTGCACTATGCATGGCAATGGGAGCACAAAAGTTACTTTCCTTACCAGAAAACAATTCTAGCTCGTAGGACCAAAAACTGCATGTGATTCCACTCCATTTAGGACTGTGATACAAACACTACCTACCCTTACAAGAAACACACTCTGCTTTTGAGAAAAGAGCACTCTTCTACTTTACTGTGTTTCCTTTGGGGTCCAAACAGTGTGCTTGCTCAGAAAAAAAGAACTGTGCTTCCTACACACACGGGCTATATCTAGTTCAACTCTGCTTAGGAAACTGACAAGAACAGTAGCTCATCTTCAGTCCCATACACTGCACCTGCTGGGAACAGACACCAGTGCTATTTGCCCCCTGTATGACAATGGGAGTGCAATAGTGAATCTTCTTACCAGAAAACATCTCTTGCTCCTAGGACCAGAAACTGCATGGGATTCAACTCCATTTCAGACTGGGAAACAAACACTTGCTCGCCTTACAAGAAACACACTCTGCTTTTGAGAAAATAGCACTCTTCTACTCTACTGTGTTTCCTATGGGGTCCGAACAGTGAGCTTGCTCAGAACAAAAGAACTGTGCTTCCTACACACAGGGGCCGTATCGAGTTCAACTCTGCTTTGGAAACTGACAAGAACAGTAGCTCCTCTTCAGTCCAATACACTGTGCTGGCTGGGAACAGACGCAAGTGCTTTTTGCACTATGTATGGCAATGGGAGCACAATAGTGACTTTCCTTACCAGAAAACAACTCTTGCTCGTAGGACCAAAAACTGCCAGTGATTCAACTCCATTTAGGACTGGTAACCAAACGCTAGCTCGCCTTACAAGAAACACACTCTGCTTTTGAGAAAAGAGCACTCTTCTACTCTATTGTGTGTCCTATAGGGCCAAAACAGTTAGCTTGCTCAGAACAAAAGAACTGTGCTTCCTACACACACGGCCATATCTAGTTCAATTCTGCTTAGGAAACTGACAAGAAATGTAGCTCCGCTTCAGTCCAATACACTGTACTTGCGGTAAACAGACCCCAGTGCTATTTGACCTGTGTATGAAAATGGGAGTGCCATAGTGACTCTTCTAACCAGAAAACAACCCTTGCTCGTAGGACTAGAAACTTCGTGTGATTCAACTCCATTTAGGACTGGGAAACAAACGCTAGCTCGCCTTACAAGAAACACACTCTGCTTTTGAGAAAAGAGCACTCTTCTACTCTACTGTGTTTCCTATGGGGTCCGAACAGTGAGCTTGCTCAGAACAAAAGAACTGTGCTTTCTACACACACGGCCATATCTAGTTCAATTCTGCTTAGGAAACTGACAAGAAGAGTAGATCCTCTTCAGTCCAATACACTGTACTTGATGGGAACAGACGCGAGTTCAATTTGCACAGTGTGTGGCAATGGGAGCTCAATAGTGACTTTCCTTACCAGAAAACAACACTTGCTCGTAGGACCAGAAACTGCATGTGATTCAACTCCATTAAGACTGGGATACAAAGTCTAGCGCGCCTTACAAGAAACACACTCTGCTTTTGAGAAAAGAGCACTCTTGTACTATACTGTGTTTCCTATGGGGTCCGAACAGTGAGCTTGCTCAGAACAAAAGAACTGTGCTTCCTACACACACAGGCCATATCTAGTTTAACACTGCTTAGGAAACTGACAAGAACAGTAGCTCTTCTTCAGTCCAATACACTGTACTGTCTGGGAAGAGACGCGAGGGCTATTTGCACTGTGTATGGCAATAGGAGGGCAATAGTGACTTTCTTTACCAGAAAACAACTCTTGCTCGTAGGACCAGAAACTGCATGTGATTCAACTCCATTTAGGACTGGGAAACAAATGCTAGCTCGCCATACAAGAAACACACTCTGCTTTTGAGAAAAGAGCACTCTTCTCCTCGACTGTGTATCCTATGGGGTCCAAACAGTGAGCTTGCTCAGAACAAAAGAACTGGGCTTCCTACACACACGGGCCATATCTAGTTCAACTCTGCTTAGGAAACTGACAAAAACAGTAGATCCTCTTCAGTCCAATACACTGTACTTGCTGGGAACAGATGCGAGTGCTATTTACACTGTGTATGGCAATGGGAGTGCAACAGTGACTTTATTACCAGAAAACAACTCTTGCTCGTAGGACCAAAAACTGCATGTGATTCAACTCCATTTAGGACTGGGAAACAAACGCTAGCTCGCCTTACAAGAAACACACTCTACTTTTGAGAAAAGAGCAGTCTTGTATTCTACTGTGTTTCCTATGGGGTCCGAACAGTGAGCTTGCTCAGAACAAAAGAACTGTGCTTCCTACACACACGGGCCATATCTAGTTCAACTCTGCTTAGGAAACTGACAAGAACGGTAGCTCCTCTTCAGTCCAATACACTGTACATGCTGGGAACAGACACCAGTGCTATTTGCACTGTGTATGGCAAAAGGAGCACAATAGTGACGCTTCTTATCAGAAAACAACTCTTGCTCATAAGACCAGAAACTGCATGGGATTCAACTCCATTTCTGACTGGGAAACAAACACTAGCTCGCCTTGCAAGAAAGACACTCTGATTTTGAGAAAAGAGCACTCTTCTACTCTACTGTGTTTCCTATGGAGTCCGAATAGTGAGCTTGCTCAGGACAAAAGAACTGTTATTCCTACTCACAGGGGCCATATCTAGTTCAACTCTGCTAAGGAAACTGACAAGAACAGTAGCTACGCTTCAGTCCAATACACTGTACTTGCTGGGAACAGACGCGAGTGCTATTTGCACTGTTTATGTAAATGGGAGCACAATAGTGACTTTCCTTACCAGAAAACAACTCTTGGTCGTAGGACAAAAAACTGCATGTGATTCAACTCCATTTAGGACAGGGAAACAAACGCTATCTCGCCTTACAAAAAACACACTCTGCTTTTGAGAAAACAGCACTCTTCTACTCTACTGTGTTTCCTAGGGGGTCTAACAGTGAGCTTGCTCAGAACAAAAGAACTGTGCTTCCTACACACACGGGCCATATCTAGTTCATCTCTGGTTAGGAAACTGACAAGAACAGTAGCTCCGCTTCAGTCCAATACACTGTACTTGCTGGGAACAGACGTGAGTGCTATTTGCACTGTGTATGGAAATGGGAGCGCAATAGTGACTTTCCTTACCAGAAAACACCTCTTGCTCGTAGGACCAGAAACTGCATGGGATTCAACTCCATTTAGGACTGGGAAACAAACACTAGCTCGCCTTACAAGAAACACACTCTGCTTTTGAGAAAAGAGCACTCTTCTACTCTACTGGGTTTCCTATGGGGTCCAAACAGTGAGCTTGCTCAGAACAAAAGAACTGTGCTTCCTACACACACGGGCCATATCTAGTTCAAATCTGCTTAGGAAACTGACAACAACAGTAGCTCCGCTTCAGTCCAATACACTGTACTTGCTGGGAACTGGTGCGAGTGCTATTTGCACTGTGTATGGCAAAGGGAGCGCAATAGTGACTTTATTACCAGAAAAAAACTCTTGCTCTTAGGACCAAAAACTGCATGTGATTCAACTCCATTTAGGACTGGGAAACAAACGCTAGCTCGCCTTACAAGAAACACACTCTGCTTTTGACAAAAGAGCACTCTTCTACTGTACTGTGTTTCTTATAGGGCCAGAAGAGTGAGCTTGCTCAGAACAAAAGAACTGTGCTTCCTACACAAACGGACCATATGTAGTTCAACTCTGCTTAGGAAACTGACAAGAACAAGAGCTCCTATTCAGTCCAATACACTGTACTTGCTGGGAACAGACGCGAGTGCTATTTGCACTGTGTATGGCAGTAGGAGCACTATAGTGACTCTTCTTATCAGAAAAAAACTCTTGCTCATAAGACCAGAAACTGCATGGGATTCAACTCCATTTCTGACTGGGAAACAAACACTAGCTCGCCTTACAAGAAAGACACTCTAATTTTGAGAAAAGAGCGCTCTTCTACTCTACTGTGTTTCCTATGGGGTCCGAATAGTGAGCTTGCTCAGGACGAAAGAACTGTGCTTCCTACACACAGGGGCCATATCTAGTTCAACTCTGCTTAGGAAACTGACAAGATCAGTAGCTACGCTTCAGTCCAATACACTGTACTTGCTGGGAACAGACGCGAGTGCTATTTGCACTGTGTATGTAAATGGGAGCGCAATAGTGACTTTCCTTACCAGAAAACAACTCTTGGTCGTAGGACAAAAAACTGCATGTGATTCAACTCCATTTAGGACAGGGAAACAAACGCTATCTCGCCTTACAAAAAACACCCTCTGCTTTTGAGAAAAGAGCACTCTTCTACTCTATTGTGTTTCCTAGGGGGTCTAACAGTGAGCTTGCTCAGAACAAAAGAACTGTGCTTCCTACACACACGGGCCATATCTAGTTCATCTCTGTTTAGGAAACTGACAAGAACAGTAGCTCCGCTTCAGTCCAATACACTGTAATTGCTGGGAACAGACGCGTGGCTATTTGCACTGTGTATAGAAATGGGAGCACAATAGTGACTTTCCTTACCAGAAAACAAATCTTGGTCAGAGGACCAAAAACTGCATGTGATTCAACTCCATTTAGGACTGGGAAACAAATGCTAGCTCGCCTTACAAGAAGCACACTCTACTTTTGAGAAAAGAGCACTCTTCTACTCTAGTGTGTTTCCTATTGGGCCAGAACAGTGAATTTGCTCAGAACAAAAGAACTGTGCTTCCTATACACGTGGGCCATATCTAGTTCAACTCTGCTTAGGAAACTGACAAGAACAGTAGCTCCGATTCGGTCCAATATACTGTACTTGCTGGGAACAGATGCCAGTGCTATTTACACTGTGTATGGCAATGGGAGCGCAACAGTGACTTCATTACCAGAAAACAACTCTTGCTCGTAGGACCAGAAACTGCATGTGATTCAGCTCCATTTAGGACGGGAAAAAAATGCTAGCTCGCCTTACAAGAAACACACACTGCTTTTGAGAAAAAAGCACTCTTCTACACTACTGTGTTTCCTATGGGGTCCGAACAGTGAGCTTGCTCAGAACAAAAGAACTGTGCTTCCTACACACACGGACCATATCTAGTTCAACTCTGCTTAGGAAACTGACAAGAACAGTAGCTCCTCTTCAGTCCAATACACTGTACTTGCTGGGAACAGACGCGAGTGCTATTAGCACTGTGTATGGAAATGGGAGCGCAATAGTGACTTTCCTTACCAGAAAACAACTCTTGCTCGTAGGACCAAAAACTGCATGTGATTCAACTCCTTTTAGGACTGGGAAACAAACGCTAGCTCACCTTACAAGAAACACACTCTGCTTTTGAGAACAGAGCAGTCTTCTTCTCTACTCTGTTTCCTATGGGGTCTGAACAGTGAGCTTGCTCAGAACAAAAGAACTGTGCTTCCTACACACACGGGCCATATCTAGTTCAACTCTGCTAAGGAAACTGACAAGAACGGTAGCTCCTCTTCAGTCCAATACACTGTACTTGATTGGAACAGACGCAAGTGCTATTTGCACTGTGTATGGCATTGGGAGCGCAATAGTGACTCTTCTTATCAGAAAACAACTTTTAGTCATAGGACAAGAAACTGCATGGGATTCAACTCCATTTCTGACTGGGAAACAAACACTAGCTTGCCTTACATGAAAGACTCTCTGATTTTGAGAAAAGAGCACTCTTCTACTCTACTGTGTTTCCTATGGTTTCCAAATAGTGAGCTTGCTCAGAACAAAAGAACTGTGCTTCCTACACACAGGGGCCATATCTAGTTCAACTCTGCTTAGGAAACTGACAAGAACAGTAGCTCCGCTTCAGTCCAATACACTGTAATAGCTGGGAACAGACGCGAGTGCTATTTGCACTGTGTATGGAAATGGGAGCGCAATAGTGACTTTCCTTACCAGAAAACAACTCTTGCTCGTAGGACCAAAAACTGGATGTGATTCAACTCCATTTAGGACTGGGAAACAAACGCCAGCTCACCTTACAAGAAACACACTCTGCTTTTGAGAAAAGAGCACTCTTCTACTCTACTGTGTTTCCTATGGGGTCCGAACAGTGAGCTTGCTCAGAACAAAAGAACTGTGCTTCCTACACACACGGACCATATGTAGTTCAACTCTGCTTAGGAAACTGACAAGAACAGTAGCTCCTATTCAGTCCAATACACTGTACTTGCTGGGAACAGACGCCAGTGCTATTTGCACTGTGTATGGCAATAGAGGCACAATAGTGACTCTTCTTATCAGAAAACAACTCTTGCTCATAGGACCAGAAACTGCATGGGATTCAACTCCATTTCTGACTGGGAAACAAACACTAGCTCGCCTTACAAGAAAGACACTCTAATTTTGAGAAAAGAGCGCTCTTCTACTCTACTGTGTTTCCTATGGGGTCCGAATAGTGAGCTTGCTCAGGACGAAAGAACTGTGCTTCCTACACACAGGGGCCATATCTAGTTCAACTCTGCTTAGGAAACTGACAAGATCAGTAGCTACGCTTCAGTCCAATACACTGTACTTGCTGGGAACAGACGCGAGTGCTATTTGCACTGTGTATGTAAATGGGAGCGCAATAGTGATTTTCCTTACCAGAAAACAACTCTTGGTCGTAGGACAAAAAACTGCATGTGATTCAACTCCATTTAGGACAGGGAAACAAACGCTATCTCGCCTTACAAAAAACACACTCCGCTTTTGAGAAAAGAGCACTCTTCTACTCTATTGTGTTTCCTAGGGGGTCTAACAGTGAGCTTGCTCAGAACAAAAGAACTCTGCTTCCTACACACACGGGCCATATCTAGTTCATCTCTGTTTAGGAAACTGACAAGAACAGTAGCTCCGCTTCAGTCCAATACACTGTAATTGCTGGGAACAGACGCGTGGCTATTTGCACTGTGTATAGAAATGGGAGCACAATAGTGACTTTCCTTACCAGAAAACAAATCTTGGTCGGAGGACCAAAAACTGCATGTGATTCAACTCCATTTAGGACTGGGAAACAAATGCTAGCTCGCCTTACAAGAAGCACACTCTACTTTTGAGAAAAGAGCACTCTTCTACTCTAGTGTGTTTCCTATTGGGCCAGAACAGTGAATTTGCTCAGAACAAAAGAACTGTGCTTCCTATACACGTGGGCCATATCTAGTTCAACTCTGCTTAGGAAACTGACAAGAACAGTAGCTCCGCTTCGGTCCAATATACTGTACTTGCTGGGAACAGATGCCAGTGCTATTTACACTGTGTATGGCAATGGGAGCGCAACAGTGACTTCATTACCAGAAAACAACTCTTGCTCGTAGGACCAGAAACTGCATGTGATTCAGCTCCATTTAGGACGGGAAAAAAATGCTAGCTCGCCTTACAAGAAACACACTCTGCTTTTGAGAAAAAAGCACTCTTCTACACTACTGTGTTTCCTATGGGGTCCGAACAGTGAGCTTGCTCAGAACAAAAGAACTGTGCTTCCTACACACACGGGCCATATCTAGTTCAACTCTGCTTAGGAAACTGACAAGAACAGTAGCTCCTCTTCAGTCCAATACACTGTACTTGCTGGGAACAGACGCGAGTGCTATTAGCACTGTGTATGGAAATGGGAGCGCAATAGTGACTTTCCTTACCAGAAAACAACTCTTGCTCGTAGGA
Source organism: Peromyscus eremicus (assembly GCF_949786415.1). Classification (NCBI taxonomy): domain Eukaryota; kingdom Metazoa; phylum Chordata; class Mammalia; order Rodentia; family Cricetidae; genus Peromyscus; species Peromyscus eremicus. The sequence goes on from NW_026736489.1 coordinate 23,830, forward strand.
CCAAAAACTGGATGTGATTCAACTCCTTTTAGGACTGGGAAACAAACGCTAGCTCACCTTACAAGAAACACACTCTGCTTTTGAGAACAGAGCAGTCTTCTTCTCTACTCTGTTTCCTATGGGGTCTGAACAGTGAGCTTGCTCAGAACAAAAGAACTGTGCTTCCTACACACACGGGCCATATCTAGTTCAACTCTGCTAAGGAAACTGACAAGAACGGTAGCTCCTCTTCAGTCCAATACACTGTACTAGCTGGGAACAGACGCGAGTGCTATTTGCCCTGTGTATGGCAATAGCAGCACAATAGTGACTCTTCTTATCAGAAAACAACTCTTAGTCATAGGACAAGAAACTGCATGGGATTCAACTCCATTTCTGACTGGGAAACAAACACTAGCTTGCCTTACATGAAAGACTCTCTGATTTTGAGAAAAGAGCACTCTTCTACTCTACTGTGTTTCCTATGGTTTCCAAATAGTGAGCTTGCTCAGAACAAAAGAACTGTGCTTCCTACACACAGGGGCCATATCAAGTTCAACTCTGCTTCGGAAACTGACAAGAACAGTAGCTTCGCTTCAGTCCAATACACTGTAATAGCTGGGAACAGACGCGAGTGCTATTTGCACTGTGTATGGAAATGGGAGCGCAATAGTGACTTTCCTTACCAGAAAACAACTCTTGCTCGTAGGACCAAAAACTGGATGTGATTCAACTCCATTTAGGACTGGGAAACAAACGCTAGCTCACCTTACAAGAAACACACTCTGCTTTTGAGAAAAGAGCACTCTTCTACTCTACTGTGTTTCCTATGGGGTCCGAACAGTGAGCTTGCTCAGAACAAAAGAACTGTGCTTCCTACACACACGGACCATATGTAGTTCAACTCTGCTTAGGAAACTGACAAGAACAGTAGCTCCTATTCAGTCCAATACACTGTACTTGCTGGGAACAGACGCCAGTGCTATTTGCACTGTGTATGGCAATAGAGGCACAATAGTGACTCTTCTTATCAGAAAACAACTCTTGCTCATAGGACCAGAAACTGCATGGGATTCAACTCCATTTCTGACTGGGAAACAAACACTAGCTCGCCTTACAAGAAAGACACTCTAATTTTGAGAAAAGAGCGCTCTTCTACTCTACTGTGTTTCCTATGGGGTCCGAATAGTGAGCTTGCTCAGGACGAAAGAACTGTGCTTCCTACACACAGGGGCCATATCTAGTTCAACTCTGCTTAGGAAACTGACAAGATCAGTAGCTACGCTTCAGTCCAATACACTGTACTTGCTGGGAACAGACGCGAGTGCTATTTGCACTGTGTATGTAAATGGGAGCGCAATAGTGACTTTCCTTACCAGAAAACAACTCTTGGTCGTAGGACAAAAAACTGCATGTGATTCAACTCCAGATAGGACAGGGAAACAAACGCTATCTCGCCTTACAAAAAACACACTCTGCTTTTGAGAAAAGAGCACTCTTCTACTCTATTGTGTTTCCTAGGGGGTCTAACAGTGAGCTTGCTCAGAACAAAAGAACTCTGCTTCCTACACACACGGGCCATATCTAGTTCATCTCTGTTTAGGAAACTGACAAGAACAGTAGCTCCGCTTCAGTCCAATACACTGTAATTGCTGGGAACAGACGCGTGGCTATTTGCACTGTGTATAGAAATGGGAGCACAATAGTGACTTTCCTTACCAGAAAACAAATCTTGGTCGGAGGACCAAAAACTGCATGTGATTCAACTCCATTTAGGACTGGGAAACAAATGCTAGCTCGCCTTACAAGAAGCACACTCTACTTTTGAGAAAAGAGCACTCTTCTACTCTAGTGTGTTTCCTATTGGGCCAGAACAGTGAATTTGCTCAGAACAAAAGAACTGTGCTTCCTATACACGTGGGCCATATCTAGTTCAACTCTGCTTAGGAAACTGACAAGAACAGTAGCTCCGCTTCGGTCCAATATACTGTACTTGCTGGGAACAGATGCCAGTGCTATTTACACTGTGTATGGCAATGGGAGCGCAACAGTGACTTCATTACCAGAAAACAACTCTTGCTCGTAGGACCAGAAACTGCATGTGATTCAGCTCCATTTAGGACGGGAAAAAAATGCTAGCTCGCCTTACAAGAAACACACTCTGCTTTTGAGAAAAAAGCACTCTTCTACACTACTGTGTTTCCTATGGGGTCCGAACAGTGAGCTTGCTCAGAACAAAAGAACTGTGCTTCCTACACACACGGACCATATCTAGTTCAACTCTGCTTAGGAAACTGACAAGAACAGTAGCTCCTCTTCAGTCTAATACACTGTACTTGCTGGGAACAGACGCGAGTGCTATTAGCACTGTGTATGGAAATGGGAGCGCAATAGTGACTTTCCTTACCAGAAAACAACTCTTGCTCGTAGGACCAAAAACTGGATGTGATTCAACTCCTTTTAGGACTGGGAAACAAACGCTAGCTCACCTTACAAGAAACACACTCTGCTTTTGAGAACAGAGCAGTCTTCTTCTCTACTCTGTTTCCTATGGGGTCTGAACAGTGAGCTTGCTCAGAACAAAAGAACTGTGCTTCCTACACACACGGGCCATATCTAGTTCAACTCTGCTAAGGAAACTGACAAGAACGGTAGCTCCTCTTCAGTCCAATACACTGTACTAGCTGGGAACAGACGCGAGTGCTATTTGCCCTGTGTATGGCAATAGCAGCACAATAGTGACTCTTCTTATCAGAAAACAACTCTTAGTCATAGGACAAGAAACTGCATGGGATTCAACTCCATTTCTGACTGGGAAACAAACACTAGCTTGCCTTACATGAAAGACTCTCTGATTTTGAGAAAAGAGCACTCTTCTACTCTACTGTGTTTCCTATGGTTTCCAAATAGTGAGCTTGCTCAGAACAAAAGAACTGTGCTTCCTACACACAGGGGCCATATCTAGTTCAACTCTGCTTAGGAAACTGACAAGAACAGTAGCTCCGCTTCAGTCCAATACACTGTAATAGCTGGGAACAGACGCGAGTGCTATTTGCACTGTGTATGGAAATGGGAGCGCAATAGTGACTTTCCTTACCAGAAAACAACTCTTGCTCGTAGGACCAAAAACTGGATGTGATTCAACTCCATTTAGGACTGGGAAACAAACGCTAGCTCACCTTACAAGAAACACACTCTGCTTTTGAGAAAAGAGCACTCTTCTACTCTACTGTGTTTCCTATGGGGTCCGAACAGTGAGCTTGCTCAGAACAAAAGAACTGTGCTTCCTACACACACGGACCATATGTAGTTCAACTCTGCTTAGGAAACTGACAAGAACAGTAGCTCCTATTCAGTCCAATACACTGTACTTGCTGGGAACAGACGCCAGTGCTATTTGCACTGTGTATGGCAATAGAGGCACAATAGTGACTCTTCTTATCAGAAAACAACTCTTGCTCATAGGACCAGAAACTGCATGGGATTCAACTCCATTTCTGACTGGGAAACAAACACTAGCTCGCCTTACAAGAAAGACGCTCTGATTTTGAGAAAAGAGCACTCTTCTACTCTACTGTGTTTCCTACTGGTCCGAATAGTGAGCTTGCTCAGAACAAAAGAACTGTGCTTCCTACACACAGGGGCCATATCTAGTTCAAGTCTGCTTAGGAAACTGACAAGAACAGTAGCTCCGCTTCAGTCCAATACACTGCACTTGCTGGGAACAGACGCGAGTGCTATTTGCACTGTGTATGTAAATGGGAGCACAATAGTGACTTTCCTTACCAGAAAACAACTCTTGGTCGTAGGAGAAAAAACTGCATGTGATTCAACTCCATTTAGGAATGGGAAACAAAAGCTATCTCGCCTTACAAAAAACACACTCTGCTTATGAGAAAAGAGCACTCTTCTACTCTACTGTGTTTTCTGTGGTATCTGAACAGTGAGCTTGCTCAGAACAAAAGTACTGTGCTTCCTACACACACGGGACATATCTAGTTCATCTCTGCTTAGGAAACTGACAAGAACAGTAGCTCTGCTTCAGTCCAATACACTGTACGTGCTGGGAACAGACGCTAGTGCTATTTGCACTGTGTATGGCAATGGGAGCGCAATAGTGACTTTCCTTAGCAGAAAACAACTCTTGCTCGTAGGACCAGAAACTGCATGGGATTCAACTCCATTTCTGACTGGGAAACAAACACTAGCTCGCCTTACAAGAAACACACTCTGCTTTTGAGAAAAGAGCACTCTTCTACTCTACTGTGTTTCCTATGGGGTCCGAATAGTGAGCTTGCTCAGAACAAAAGAACTGTGCTTCCTACACACAGGAGCCATATCTAGTTCAACTCTGCTTCGGAAACTGACAAGAACAGTAGCTCCGCTTCAGTCCAATACACTGTACTTGCTGGGAACAATGCGAGTGCTATTTACACTGTGTATGGCAATGGGAGCACAACAGTGACTTTATTACCAGAAAACAACTCTTGCTCATAGGACCAAAAACTGCATGGATTCAACTCCATTTAGGACTGGGAAACAAACGCTTGCTCGCCTTACAAGAAACACACTCTGCTTTTGAGAAAAGAGCAGTCTTCTACTCTACTGTGTTTCCTATGGGGTCTGAACATTGAGCTTGCTCAGAACAAAAGAACTGTGCTTCCTACACACACGGGCCATATCTAGTTCAACTCTGCTTAGGAAACTGACAAGAACAGTAGCTCCTCTTCAGTCCAATACACTGTACTTGCTGGGAACAGTCGCGAGTGCTATTGGCACTGTGTAATGCAATGGGAGCGCAATAGTGACTTTCCTTACCAGAAAACAACTCTTGCTCGTAGGACCAGAAATTGCACGTGATACAGCTCCATTTAGGACTGGGAAACAAATGCTAGCTCGCCTTACAAGAAACACACTCTGCTTTTGAGAAAAGAGCACTCTTCTACTCTACTGTGTTTCCTATGGTGTCCGAACAGTGAGCTTGCTCAGAACAAAAGAACTGTGCTTCCTACACACACGGACCATATGTAGTTCAACTCTGCTTAGGAAACTGACAAGAACGGTAGCTCCTCTTCAGTCCAATACACTGTACTAGCTGGGAACAGACGCGAGTGCTATTTGCACTGTGTATGGCAATAGGAGCACAATAGTGACTCTTCTTATCAGTAAAAAAACTCTTACTCATAGGACAAGAAACTGCATGGGATTCAACTCCATTTCTGACTGGGAAACAAACACTAGCTCGCCTTACAAGAAAGACTCTCTGATTTTGAGAAAAGAGCACTCTTCTACTCTACTGTGTTTCCTATGGGGTCCAAATAGTGAGCTTGCTCAGAACAAAAGAACTGTGCTTCCTGCACACAGGGGCCATATCTAGTTCAACTCTGCTTAGGAAACTGACAAGAACAGTAGCTCCGCTTCAGTCCAATACACTGTAATAGCTGGGAACAGACGCGAGTGCTATTTGCACTGTGTATGGAAATGGGAGCGCAATAGTGACTTTCCTTACCAGAAAACAACTCTTGCTCGTAGGACCAAAAACTGGATGTGATTCAACTCCATTTAGGACTGGGAAACAAACGCCAGCTCACCTTACAAGAAACACACTCTGCTTTTGAGAAAAGAGCACTCTTCTACTCTACTGTGTTTCCTATGGGGTCCGAACAGTGAGCTTGCTCAGAACAAAAGAACTGTGCTTCCTACACACACGGACCATATGTAGTTCAACTCTGCTTAGGAAACTGACAAGAACAGTAGCTCCTATTCAGTCCAATACACTGTACTTGCTGGGAACAGACGCCAGTGCTATTTGCACTGTGTATGGCAATAGAGGCACAATAGTGACTCTTCTTATCAGAAAACAACTCTTGCTCATAGGACCAGAAACTGCATGGGATTCAACTCCATTTCTGACTGGGAAACAAACACTAGCTCGCCTTACAAGAAAGACACTCTAATTTTGAGAAAAGAGCGCTCTTCTACTCTACTGTGTTTCCTATGGGGTCCGAATAGTGAGCTTGCTCAGGACGAAAGAACTGTGCTTCCTACACACAGGGGCCATATCTAGTTCAACTCTGCTTAGGAAACTGACAAGATCAGTAGCTACGCTTCAGTCCAATACACTGTACTTGCTGGGAACAGACTCGAGTGCTATTTGCACTGTGTATGTAAATGGGAGCGCAATAGTGACTTTCCTTACCAGAAAACAACTCTTGGTCGTAGGACAAAAAACTGCATGTGATTCAACTCCATTTAGGACAGGGAAACAAACGCTATCTCGCCTTACAAAAAACACACTCTGCTTTTGAGAAAAGAGCACTCTTCTACTCTATTGTGTTTCCTAGGGGGTCTAACAGTGAGCTTGCTCAGAACAAAAGAACTCTGCTTCCTACACACACGGGCCATATCTAGTTCATCTCTGTTTAGGAAACTGACAAGAACAGTAGCTCCGCTTCAGTCCAATACACTGTAATTGCTGGGAACAGACGCGTGGCTATTTGCACTGTGTATAGAAATGGGAGCACAATAGTGACTTTCCTTACCAGAAAACAAATCTTGGTCGGAGGACCAAAAACTGCATGTGATTCAACTCCATTTAGGACTGGGAAACAAATGCTAGCTCGCCTTACAAGAAGCACACTCTACTTTTGAGAAAAGAGCACTCTTCTACTCTAGTGTGTTTCCTATTGGGCCAGAACAGTGAATTTGCTCAGAACAAAAGAACTGTGCTTCCTATACACGTGGGCCATATCTAGTTCAACTCTGCTTAGGAAACTGACAAGAACAGTAGCTCCGCTTCGGTCCAATATACTGTACTTGCTGGGAACAGATGCCAGTGCTATTTACACTGTGTATGGCAATGGGAGCGCAACAGTGACTTCATTACCAGAAAACAACTCTTGCTCGTAGGACCAGAAACTGCATGTGATTCAGCTCCATTTAGGACGGGAAAAAAATGCTAGCTCGCCTTACAAGAAACACACTCTGCTTTTGAGAAAAAAGCACTCTTCTACACTACTGTGTTTCCTATGGGGTCCGAACAGTGAGCTTGCTCAGAACAAAAGAACTGTGCTTCCTACACACACGGACCATATCTAGTTCAACTCTGCTTAGGAAACTGACAAGAACAGTAGCTCCTCTTCAGTCCAATACACTGTACTTGCTGGGAACAGACGCGAGTGCTATTAGCACTGTGTATGGAAATGGGAGCGCAATAGTGACTTTCCTTACCAGAAAACAACTCTTGCTCGTAGGACCAAAAACTGGATGTGATTCAACTCCTTTTAGGACTGGGAAACAAACGCTAGCTCACCTTACAAGAAACACACTCTGCTTTTGAGAACAGAGCAGTCTTCTTCTCTACTCTGTTTCCTATGGGGTCTGAACAGTGAGCTTGCTCAGAACAAAAGAACTGTGCTTCCTACACACACGGGCCATATCTAGTTCAACTCTGCTAAGGAAACTGACAAGAACGGTAGCTCCTCTTCAGTCCAATACACTGTACTAGCTGGGAACAGACGCGAGTGCTATTTGCCCTGTGTATGGCAATAGCAGCACAATAGTGACTCTTCTTATCAGAAAACAACTCTTAGTCATAGGACAAGAAACTGCATGGGATTCAACTCCATTTCTGACTGGGAAACAAACACTAGCTTGCCTTACATGAAAGACTCTCTGATTTTGAGAAAAGAGCACTCTTCTACTCTACTGTGTTTCCTATGGTTTCCAAATAGTGAGCTTGCTCAGAACAAAAGAACTGTGCTTCCTACACACAGGGGCCATATCTAGTTCAACTCTGCTTAGGAAACTGACAAGAACAGTAGCTCCGCTTCAGTCCAATACACTGTAATAGCTGGGAACAGACGCGAGTGCTATTTGCACTGTGTATGGAAATGGGAGCGCAATAGTGACTTTCCTTACCAGAAAACAACTCTTGCTCGTAGGACCAAAAACTGGATGTGATTCAACTCCATTTAGGACTGGGAAACAAACGCTAGCTCACCTTACAAGAAACACACTCTGCTTTTGAGAAAAGAGCACTCTTCTACTCTACTGTGTTTCCTATGGGGTCCGAACAGTGAGCTTGCTCAGAACAAAAGAACTGTGCTTCCTACACACACGGACCATATGTAGTTCAACTCTGCTTAGGAAACTGACAAGAACAGTAGCTCCTATTCAGTCCAATACACTGTACTTGCTGGGAACAGACGACAGTGCTATTTGCACTGTGTATGGCAATAGAGGCACAATAGTGACTCTTCTTATCAGAAAACAACTCTTGCTCATAGGACCAGAAACTGCATGGGATTCAACTCCATTTCTGACTGGGAAACAAACACTAGCTCGCCTTACAAGAAAGACGCTCTGATTTTGAGAAAAGAGCACTCTTCTACTCTACTGTGTTTCCTACTGGTCCGAATAGTGAGCTTGCTCAGAACAAAAGAACTGTGCTTCCTACACACAGGGGCCATATCTAGTTCAAGTCTGCTTAGGAAACTGACAAGAACAGTAGCTCCGCTTCAGTCCAATACACTGCACTTGCTGGGAACAGACGCCAGTGCTATTTGCACTGTGTATGTAAATGGGAGCACAATAGTGACTTTCCTTACCAGAAAACAACTCTTGGTCGTAGGAGAAAAAACTGCATGTGATTCAACTCCATTTAGGAATGGGAAACAAAAGCTATCTCGCCTTACAAAAAACACACTCTGCTTATGAGAAAAGAGCACTCTTCTACTCTACTGTGTTTTCTGTGGTATCTGAACAGTGAGCTTGCTCAGAACAAAAGTACTGTGCTTCCTACACACACGGGCCATATCTAGTTCATCTCTGCTTAGGAAACTGACAAGAACAGTAGCTCTGCTTCAGTCCAATACACTGTACGTGCTGGGAACAGACGCTAGTGCTATTTGCACTGTGTATGGCAATGGGAGCGCAATAGTGACTTTCCTTAGCAGAAAACAACTCTTGCTCGTAGGACCAGAAACTGCATGGGATTCAACTCCATTTCTGACTGGGAAACAAACACTAGCTCGCCTTACAAGAAACACACTCTGCTTTTGAGAAAAGAGCACTCTTCTACTCTACTGTGTTTCCTATGGGGTCCGAATAGTGAGCTTGCTCAGAACAAAAGAACTGTGCTTCCTACACACAGGGGCCATATCTAGTTCAACTCTGCTTCGGAAACTGACAAGAACAGTAGCTCCGCTTCAGTCCAATACACTGTACTTGCTGGGAACAGATGCGAGTGCTATTTACACTGTGTATGGCAATGGGAGCACAACAGTGACTTTATTACCAGAAAACAACTCTTGCTCATAGGACCAAAAACTGCATGGATTCAACTCCATTTAGGACTGGGAAACAAACGCTTGCTCGCCTTACAAGAAACACACTCTGCTTTTGAGAAAAGAGCAGTCTTCTACTCTACTGTGTTTCCTATGGGGTCTGAACATTGAGCTTGCTCAGAACAAAAGAACTGTGCTTCCTACACACACGGGCCATATCTAGTTCAACTCTGCTTAGGAAACTGACAAGAACAGTAGCTCCTCTTCAGTCCAATACACTGTACTTGCTGGGAACAGTCGCGAGTGCTATTGGCACTGTGTAATGCAATGGGAGCGCAATAGTGACTTTCCTTACCAGAAAACAACTCTTGCTCGTAGGACCAGAAATTGCACGTGATACAGCTCCATTTAGGACTGGGAAACAAATGCTAGCTCGCCTTACAAGAAACACACTCTGCTTTTGAGAAAAGAGCACTCTTCTACTCTACTGTGTTTCCTATGGTGTCCGAACAGTGAGCTTGCTCAGAACAAAAGAACTGTGCTTCCTACACACACGGACCATATGTAGTTCAACTCTGCTTAGGAAACTGACAAGAACGGTAGCTCCTCTTCAGTCCAATACACTGTACTAGCTGGGAACAGACGCGAGTGCTATTTGCACTGTGTATGGCAATAGGAGCACAATAGTGACTCTTCTTATCAGTAAAAAAACTCTTACTCATAGGACAAGAAACTGCATGGGATTCAACTCCATTTCTGACTGGGAAACAAACACTAGCTCGCCTTACAAGAAAGACTCTCTGATTTTGAGAAAAGAGCACTCTTCTACTCTACTGTGTTTCCTATGGGGTCCAAATAGTGAGCTTGCTCAGAAAAAAAGAACTGTGCTTCCTGCACACAGGGGCCATATCTAGTTCAACTCTGCTTATGAAACTGACAAGAACAGTAGCTCCGCTTCAGTCCAATACACTGTAATTGCTGGGAACAGACGCGAGGCTATTTGCACTGTGTATAGAAATGAGAGCACAATAGTGACTTTAATTACCAGAAAACAAATCTTGGTCGGAGGACCAAAAACTGCATGTGATTCAACTCCATTTAGGACTGGGAAACAAATGCTAGCTCGCCTTACAAGAAACACACTCTACTTTTGAGAAAAGAGCACTCTTCTACTCTAGTGTGTTTCCTATTGGGCCAGAACAGTGAATTTGCTCAGAACAAATGAACTGTGCTTCCTATACACGTGGGCCATATCTAGTTCAACTCTGCTTAGGAAACTGACAAGAACAGTAGCTCCGCTTCAGTCCAATACACTGTACTTGCTGGGAGCACACGCGAGTGCTATTTGCACTGAGTATGGAAATGGGAGCTCAATAGTGACTTTCCTTACCAGAAAACAACTCTTGCTCGTAGGACCAAAAACTGCATGTGATTCAACTCCATTTAGGACTGGGAAACAAACGCTTGCTCGCCTTACAAGAAACACACTCTGCTTTTGAGAAAAGAGCAGTCTTCTACTCTACTGTGTTTCCTATGGGGTCCGAACATTGAGCTTGCTCAGAACAAAAGAACTGTGCTTACCACACACGGGCCATATCTAGTTCAACTCTGCTTAGGAAACTGACAGGAACAGTAGCTCCTCTTCAGTCCAATACACTGTACTTGCTGGGAACAGACACGAGTGCTATTGGCACTGTGTAATGCAATGGGAGCGCAATAGTGACTTTCAATACCAGAAAACAACTCTTGCTCGTAGGACCAGAAATTGCACGTGATACAGCTCCATTTAGGACTGGGAAACAAATGCTAGCTCGCCTTACAAGAAACACACTCTGCTTTTGAGAAAAGAGCACTCTTCTACTCTACTGTGCTTCCTATGGGGTCCGAACAGTGAGGTTGCTCAGAAAAAAAGAACTGTGCTTCCTACACACACGGACCATATGTAGTTCAACTCTGCTTAGGAAACTGACAAGAACAGTAGCTCCTTTTCAGTCCAATACACTGTACTTGCTGGGAACAGACGCGAGTGCTATTTGCACTCTGTATGACAATGGGAGCACAATAGTGACTCTTCTTACCAGAAAACAACTGTTGCTCGTAGGATCAGAAACTGTATGTGATTCAACTCCATTTAGGACTGGGAAACAAACGCTAGCTATCCTTACAAGAAACACACTCTGCTTTTGAGAAAAGAGCACTCTTCTACTCTACTGTGTATCCTATGGGGTCGGAACAGTGAGCTTGCTCAGAACAAAAGAACTGTGCTTCCTACACACAGGGGCCATATCTAGTTCAACTCTGCTTAGGAAATTGACAAGAACAGCAGCTCCTCTTCAGTCTAATACACTGTACTTCCTGGGAACAGACGCGAGTGCTATTTGCACTGTGTATGGCAATGGGAGTGCAATAGTGACTTTCCTTACCAGAAAACAACTCTTGCTCCAAGTACCAAAAACAGGATGTGATTCAACTCCATTTAGGACTGGGAAACAAACGCTAGCTTGCCTTACAAGAAACACACTCTGCTTTTGAGAAAAGAGCAGTCTTCTACTCTACTCTGTTTCCTATGGGGTCCGAACAGTGAGCTTGCTCAGAACAAAAGAACTGTGCTTTCTACACACACGGGCCATATCTAGTTCAACTCTGCTTAAGATACTGACAAGAACGGTAGCTCCTCTTCAGTCCAATACACTGTACTAGCTGGGAACAGACGCGAGTGCTATTTGCACTGTGTATGGCAATAGGAGCACAATAGTGACTCTTCTTATCAGAAAAAACCTCATGATCATAGGACCAGAAACTGCATGGGATTCAACTCCATTTCTGACTGGGAAACAAACACTAGCTCGCCTTACAAGAAACACACTCTGCTTTTGAGAAAAGAGCACTCTTCTACTCTACTGTGTTTCCTATGGGGTCCGAACAGTGAGCTTGCTCAGAACAAAAGAACTGTGCTTCCTACATAAACGGGCCATATCTAGTTCAACTCTGCTTCGGAAACTGACAAGAACAGTAGCTCCGCTTCAGTCCAATACACTGTACTTGCTGGGAACAGATGCGAGTGCTATTTGCACTGCGTATGGCAATGGGAGCACAATAGTGACTTTATTACCAGAAAACAACTCTTGCTCATAGGACCAAAAACTGGATGTGATTCAACTCCATTTAGGACTGGGAAACAAATGCTAGCTCGCCTTACAAGAAACACACTCTGCTTTTGAGAAAAGAGCAGTCTTCTACTCGACTGTGTATCCTATGGGGTCCGAACAGTGAGTTTGCTCAGAACAAAAGAACTGGGCTTCCTACACAAACGTGCCATATCTAGTTCAACTCTGCTTAGGAAACTGACAAGAACAGTAGCTCCACTTCAGTCCAATACACTGTACTTGCTGGGAACAGATGCGAGTGCTATTTACACTGTGTATGGCAATGGGAGCACAACAGTGACTTTATTACCAGAAAACAACTCTTGCTCGTAGGACCAAAAACTGCATGTGATTCAACTCCATTTAGGACTGGGAAACAAACGCTAGCTCGCCTTACAAGAAACACACTCTGCTTTTGAGAAAAGAGCACTCTTCTACTCTACTGTGTTTCCTATAGGGCCAGAACAGTGAGCTTGCTCAGAACAAAAGAACTGTGCTTCATACAAATACTGCCATATCTAGTTCAATTCTGCTTAGGAAACTGAAAAGAACAGTAGATCCTCTTCAGTCCAATACACTGTATATGCTGGGAACAGACACCAGTGCTATTTGTCCTGTGTATGAAAATGGGAGTGCAATAGTGACTCTTCTTACCAGAAAACAACTCTTGCTCGTAAGACCAGAAACTGGATGTGATTCAACTCCATTTAGGACTGGGAAACTAACGCTAGCTCTCCTTACAAGAAACACACTCTGCTTTTGAGAAAAGAGCACTCTTCTACTCTACTGTTTATCCTATGGGGCCCGAACAGTGAGCTTGCTCAGAACAAAAGAACTGTGCTTCCTACACTCAGGGGCCATATCTAGTTCAACTCTGCTTAGGAAATTGACAAGAACAGTAGCTCCTCTTCAGTCCAATACACTGTACTTGCTGGGAACAGATGCGAGTGCTATTTGCACTGTGTATGGCAATGGGAGTGCAATAGTGACTTTCCTTACCAGAAAACAACTCTTGCTCGTAGGACCAAAAACAGGATCTGATTCAACTCCATTTAGGACTGGGAAATAAACGCTAGCTTGCCTTACTAGAAACACACTCTGCTTTTGAGAAAAGAGCACTCTTCTACTCTACTCTGTTTCCTATGGGGTCCGAACAGTGAGCTTGCTCAGAACAATAGAACTGTGCTTCCTACACACAGGGGCCATATCTAGTTCAACTCTGCTTAGCAAACTGACAAGAACAGTAGCTCCGCTGCAGTCCAATACACTGTACTAGCTTTGAACAGACACGAGTGCTATTTGCACTGTGTATGGAAATGGGAGCGCAATAGTGACTTTCCTTACCAGAAAACAACTCTTGCTCATAGGACCAAAAACTGCATGTGATTCAACTCCATTTAGGACTGGGAAACAAACGCTAGCTCGCCTTACAAGAAACACACTCTGCTTTTGAGAAAAGAGCACTCTTCTACTCTACTGTGTTTCCTATAGGGCCAGAACAGTGAGTTTGCTCAGAAGAAAAGAACTGTGCTTCCTACAAATACGGCCATATCTAGTTCAATTCTGCTTAGGAAACTGACAAGAACAGTAGGTCCTCTTCAGTCCAATACAATGTACATGCTGGGAACAGAGGCCAGTGCTATTTGCCCTGTGTATGACAATGGGAGCTCAATAGTGCCTCTTCTTACCAGAAAACAACTTTTGCTCGTAGGACAAGAAACTGCATGTGATTCAACTCCATTTAGGACTGGGAAACAAACGCTAGCTCGCCTTACAAGAAACAAACTCTGCTTTTGAGAAAAGAGCACTCTTCTACTCTACTGTGTTTCCCATGGGGTCCGAACAGTGAGCTTGCTCAGAAAAAAAGAACTGTGCTTCCTACACACATGGGCCACATCTAGTTCAACTCTGCTTAGGAAACTGACAAGAACAGTATCTCCTTTTCAGTCCAATACACTGTACTTGCTGGAACAGACACGAGGGCTATTTGCACTGTGTATGGCAAAGGGAGCACAATAGTGACTTTCCTTACCAGAAACAACTCTTGCTCGTAGGACCAAAAACTGCATGTGAATCAACTCCATTTAGGACTGGGAAACAAACGCTAGCTCGCCTTACAAGAAACACACTCTGCTTTTGAGAAAAGAGCACTCTTCTACTCTACTGTGTTTCCTATGCGGTCCGAACATTGAGCTTGCTCAGAACAAAAGAACTGTGCTTCCTAAACACACGGGCCATATCTAGTTCAACTCTGCTTAGGAAACTGACAAGAACAGTAGCTCCTCTTCAGTCCAATACACTGTACTTGCTGGGAACAGATGCGAGTGCTATTGGCACTGTGTATGGCAATGGGAACGCAATAGTAACTTTCCTTACGAGAAAACAACTCTTGCTCGTAGGACCAAAAACTGCATGTGATTCAACTCCATTTAGGACTGGGAAACAAACACTACCTCGCCTTACAAGAAACACACTCTGCTTTTGAGAAAAGAGCACTCTTCTACTCTACTGTGTTTCCTATAGGGTCTGAACATTGAGCTTGCTCAGAACAAAAGAACTGTGCTTCCTACACACAGGGGCCATATCTAGTTCAACTCTGCTTAGGAAACTGACAAGAACAGTAGCTCCGCGTCAGTCCAATACACTGTACTTCCTGGGAATAGACGCGAGTGCTATTGGCACTGTGTATGGCAATGGGAGCGCAATAGTGACTTTCCTTACCAGAAAACACCTCTTGCTCGTAGGACCAGAAACTGCATGGGATTCAACTCCATTTCTGACTGGGAAACAAACACTAGCTCGCCTTACAAGAAACACACTCTGCTTTTGAGAAAAGAGCACTCTTCTACTCTACTGTGTTTCCTATAGGGACAGAACAGTGAGCTTGCTCCGAACAAAAGAACTGTGCTTCATACAAATACTGCCATATCTAGTTCAATTCTGCTTAGAAAACTGAAAAGAACAGTAGCTCCTGTTCAGTCCAATACACTGTACATGCTGGGAACAGATGCCAGAGCTATTTGCCCTGTGTATGACAATGGGAGCGCAATAGTGACTCTTCTTACCAGAAAACAACTCTTGCTCGTAGGACAAGAATCTGCATGTGTTTCAACTCCATTTAGGACTGGGAAACAAATGCTAGCTTGCCTAACAAGAAACACACTCTGATTTTGAGAAAAGAGCACTCTTCTACTCTACTGTGTTTCCTATGGTGTCCGAACAGTGAGCTTGCTCAGAACAAAAGAACTGTGCTTCCTATACACTCGGGCCATATCTAGTTCAACTCTGCTTAGGAAACTGACAAGAACGGTAGCTCCTCTTCAGTCCAATACACTGTACTAGCTGGGAACAGACGCGAGTGCTATTTGCCCTATGTATGGCAATAGGAGCACAATAGTGACTCTTCTTATCAGAAAACAACTCTTATTTATACACAAGAAACTGCATGGGATTCAACTCCATTTCTGACTGGGAAACAAACACTAGCTCGCCTTACAAGAAACACACTCTGCTTTTGAGAAAAGAGCAGTCTTCTACTCTACTGTGTTTCCTATGGGGTCCGAACATTGAGCTTGCTCAGAACAAAAGAACTGTGCTTCCTACACACACGGGCCATATCTAGTTCATCTCTGCTTAGGAAACTGACAAGAACAGTAGCTTCTCTTCAGTCCAATACACTGTACTTCCTGGGAAGAGACTCGAGTGCTATTTGCACTGTGTATGGAAATGGGAGCGCAATAGTGACTTTCCTTACCAGAAAACAACTCTTGCTCATAGGACCAGAAATTGCATGGGATTCAACTCCATTTCTGACTGGGAAACAAACGCTAGCTCGCCTTACAAGAAACACACTCTGTTTTGAGAAAAGAGCACTCTTCTACTCTACTGTGTCTCCTATAGGGCGAGAACAGTGAGTTTGCTTAGAATCAAAGAACTGTGCTTCCTACAAATACTGCTATATCTAGTACAATTCTACTTATGAAACTGACAAGAACAGTAGATCCTCTTCAGTCCAATACACTGTATATGCAGGGAACAAACGCCAGTGCTATTTGCCCTGTGTATGACAATGGGAGCGCAATAGTGACTCTTCTTACCAGAAAACAACTCTTGCTTGTAGGACAAGAAACTGCATGTGATTCAACTCCTTTTAGGACTGGGAAACAAACGCTAGCTCGCCTTACAAGAAACACACTCTGCTTTTGAGAAAAGAACACTCTTCTACTCTACTGTGTTTCCTATGGGGTCCGAACATTGAGCTTGCTCAGAACAAAAGAACTGTGCTTCCTACACACACGGGCCATATGTAGTTCAACTCTGCTTAGAAAACTGACAAGAACAGTAGCTCCTCTTCAGTCCAATACACTGTACTTGAAGGGAACAGACGCGAGTGCTATTTGCACTGTGTATGGCAATGGGAGCACAATAGTGACTTTCCTTACCAGAAAACAACTCTTGCTCGTAGGACCAGAAACTGCATGTGATTCAGCTCCATTTAGGACTGGGAAACAAATGCTAGCTCGCCTTACAAGAAACACACTCTGCTTTTAAGAAAAGAGCACTCTTCTACTCTACTGTGTTTTCTTTGGGATCCGAACAGTGAGCTTGCTCAGAACAAAACGACTGTGCTTCCTACACACACGGACCATATGTAGTTCAACTCTGCTTAGGAAACTGACAAGAACAGTAGCTCCTATTCAGTCCAATACACTGTACTTGCTGGGAACAGTCGCGAGTGCTATTTGCACTGTGTATGTAAATGGGAGCACAATAGTGACTTTCCTTACCAGAAAACAACTCTTGGCCATAGGACAAAAAACTGCATGTGATTCAACTCCATTTATGACTGGGAAACAAAGACTATCTCGCCTTACAAAAAACACACTCTGCTTTTGAGAAAAGAGCACTCTTCTACTCTACTGTGTTTCCTATAGGGCCAGAACAGTGAGCTTGCTCAGAACAAAAGAACTGTGCTTCATACAAATACTGCCATATCTAGTTCAATTCTGCTTAGGAAACTGAAAAGAACAGTAGCTCCTGTTCATTCCAATACACTGTACATGCTGGGAACAGACGCCAGAGCTATTTGCACCGTGTATGACAATGGGAGCACAATAGTGACTCTTCTTAACAGAAAACAACTCTTGCTCGTAGGACAAGAATCTGCATGTGATTCAACTCCATTTAGGACTGGGAAACAAACGCTAGCTCGCCTAACAAGAAACACACTATGCTTTTGAGAAAAGAGCCCTCTTCTACTCTACTGTGTTTCCTATGGGGTCCTAACAGTGAGCTTGCTCAGAACAAAAGAACTGTGCTTCCTACACACACGGACCATATGTAGTTCAACTCTGCTTAGGAAACTGACAAGAACAGTAGGTCCTATTCAGTCCAATACACTGTACTTGCTGGGAAGGGACGCGAGTGCTCTTTGCACTGTGTATGTGAATGGGAGCGCAATAGTGACTTTCCTTACCAGAAAACACCTCTTGCTCGTAGGACCAGAAACTGCATGGGATTCAACTCCATTTCTGACTGGGAAACAAACACTAGCTCGCCTTACAAGAAACACACTCTACTTTTGAGAAAAGAGCACTCTTCTACTCTACGGTGTTTCCTATAGGGCCAGAACAGTGAGTTTGCTCAGAACAAAAGAACTGTGCTTCCTACAAATACGGCTATATCTAGTACAATTCTGCTTAGGAAACTGACAAGAACAGTAGATCCTCTTCAGTCCAATACACTGTATATGCTGGGAACAGACGCCAGTGCTATTTGCCCTGTGTATGACAATGGGAGCTCAATAGTGACTCTTCTTACCAGAAAACAACTCTTGCTTGTAGGACAAGAAACTGCATGTGATTCAACTCCATTTAGGACTGGGAAACAAACGCTAGCTCGCCTTACAAGAAACACACTCTGCTTTTGAGAAAAGAGCACTCTTCTACTCTACTGTGTTTCCTATGGGGTCCGAACATTGAGCTTACTCAGAACAAAAGAACTGTGCTTCCTACACACACGGGCCATATCTAGTTCAACTCTGCTTAGGAAACTGACAAGAACGGTAGCTCCTCTTCAGTCCAATACACTGTACTAGCTGGGAACAGACGCGAGTGCTACTTGCACTGTGTATGGCAATAGGAGCACAATAGTGACTCTTCTTATCAGAAAACACCTCTTGCTCATAGGACCAGAAATTGCATGGGATTCAACTCCATTTCTGACTGGGAAACAAACACTAGCTCGCCTTATAAGAAACACACTCTGCTTTTGAGAAAAGAGCACTCTTCTACTCTAATGTCTTTTCTATGGGGTCCGAACAATGAGCTTGCTCAGAACAAAAGAACTGTGCTTCCTACACACAGGGGCCATATCTAGTTCAACTCTGCTTAGGAAACTGACAACAACAGTAGCTCTGCTTCAGTCCAATACACTGTACTTGCTGGGAACAGACGCCATTGCTATTTGCCCTGTGTACGACAATGGGAGCGCAATAGTGACTCTTCTTACCAGAAAACAACTCTTGTTCGTAGGACCAGAAACTGCATGGGATTCAACTCCATTTTTGACTGGAAAACAAACACTATCTCGCGTTACAAGAAACGTACTCTCCTTTTGAGGAAAGAGCACTCTTCTACTCTAATGTGTTTTCTATGGGGTCCGAATAGTGAGCTTGCTCAGAACAAAAGAACTGTGCTTCCTACACACATGGGCCATATCTAGTTCAACTCTGCTCAGGAAACTGACAAGAACAGTAGCTCCTCTTCAGTCCAATACACTGTACTTGCTGGGAACAGACGCGAGTGCTATTTGCACTGTGTATGGCAAAGGGAGCACAGTAGTGACTTTCCTTACCAGAAAACAACTCTTACTCGTAGGACCAAAAATTGCATGTGATTCAACTCCATTTAGGACTGGGAAACATATGCTAGCTCGCCTTACAAGAAACACACTCTGCTTTTGAGAAAAGAGCACTCTTCTACTCTACTGTGTTTCCTATGGGGTCTGAACAGTGTGCTTGCTCAGAACAAAAGAACTGTGCTTCCTACACACACGGGCCATATCTAGTTCAACTCTGCTTAGGAAACTGACAAGAACGGTAGCTCCTCTTCAGTCCAATACACTGTACTAGCTGGGAACAGACGCGAGTGCTCTTTGCCCTGTGTATGGCAATAGGAGCACAATAGTGGCTCTTCTTATCAGAAAACAACTCTTACTCATAGGACCAGAAACTGCATGTGATTCAACTCCATTTCTGACTGGGAAACAAACAGTAGCTCGCCTTACAAGAAACACACTCTGCTTTTGAGAAAAGAGCACTCTTCTACTCTACTGTGTTTCCTATGGGTCCGAAGAGTGAGCTTGCTCAGAACAAAAGCACTGTGCTTCCTACACACAGGGGCCATATCTAGTTCAACTCTGCTTAGGAAACTGACAAGAACAGTAGCTACGCTTCAGTCCAATACACTGTACATGCTGGGAACAGACGCCAGGGCTATTTGCCCTGTGTATGACAATGGGAGCACAATAGTGACTCTTCTTACCAGAAAACAACTCTTGCTCGTAGGACCAGAAACTGTATGTGATTCAACTCCTTTTAGGACTGGGAAACAAACACTAGCTCTCCTTACAAGAAACACACTCTGCTTTTGAGAAAAGAGCACTCTTCTACTCTACTGTGTATCCTATGGGGTCGGAACAGTGAGCTTGCTCAGAGCAAAAGAACTGTGCTTCCTACACACAGGGGCCATATCTAGTTCAACTCTGCTTAGGAAATTGACAAGAACAGCAGCTCCTCTTCAATCCAATACACTGTACTTGCTGGGAACAGACGCGACGGCTATTTGCACTGTGTATGGCAATGGGAGTGCAATAGTGACTTTCCTTACCAGAAAACAACTCTTGCTCGTAGTACCATAAACAGGATGTGATTCAACTCCATTTAGGACTGGGAAACAAACGCTAGCTTGCCTTACAAGAAACACACTCTGCTTTTGAGAAAAGAGCACTCTTCTACTCTACTGTGTTTCCTATGGGGTCCGAAGAGTGAGCTTGCTCAGAACAAAAGAACTGTGCTTCCTACACACACGGGCCATATCTAGTTCAACTCTGCTTAGGAAACTGACAAGAACGGTAGCTCCTCTTCAGTCCAATACACTGTACTAGCTGGGAACAGACGCGAGTGCTACTTGCACTGTGTATGGCAATAGGAGCACAATAGTGACTCTTCTTATCAGAAAACACCTCTTGCTCATAGGACCAGAAATTGCATGGGATTCAACTCCATTTCTGACTGGGAAACAAACACTAGCTCGCCTTATAAGAAACACACTCTGCTTTTGAGAAAAGAGCACTCTTCTACTCTAATGTCTTTTCTATGGGGTCCGAACAGTGAGCTTGCTCAGAACAAAAGAACTGTGCTTCCTACACACAGGGGCCATATCTAGTTCAACTCTGCTTAGGAAACTGACAGGGACAGTAGCTCCTCTTCAGTCCAATACACTGTACTTGCTGGGAACAGAAGCGAGTGCTATTTGCACTGTGTATGGCAAAGGGAGCACAGTAGTGACTTTCCTTACCAGAAAACAACTCTTACTCGTAGGACCAAAAATTGCATGTGATTCAACTCCATTTAGGACTGGGAAACATATGCTAGCTCGCCTTACAAGAAACACACTCTGCTTTTGAGAAAAGAGCACTCTTCTACTCTACTGTGTTTCCTATAGGGCAAGAACAGTGAGTTTGCTCAGAACAAAAGAACTGTGCTTCCTACAAATACGGCCATATCTAGTTCAGTTCTGCTTAGGAAACTGACAAGATCAATAGATCCTCTTCAGTCCAATACAGTGTACATGCTGGGAACAGACGCCAGTGCTATTTGCCCTGTGTATGACAATGGGAGCACAATAGTGACTCTTCTTACCAGAAAACAACTCTTGCTCGTAGGACAAGAAAGTGCATGTGATTCAACTCCTTTTAGGACTGGGATACAAACGCTAGCTCGCCTTACAAGAAACACACTCTGCTTTTGAGAAAAGAGCACTCTTCTACTCTACTGTTTTTCCTATGGGGTCCGAACAGTGAGCTTGCTCAGAACAAAAGAACTGTGCTTACTACACACATGGGCCATATCTAGTTCAACTCTGCTTAGGAAACTGACAAGGACAGTAGCTCCTCTTCAGTCCAATACACTGTACTTGCTGGGAACAGAAGCGAGTGCTATTTGCATTGTGTACGGAAATGGGAGCGCAATAGTGACTTTTTTTTTTTACCAGAAAACAACTCTTGCTCATAGGACCAAAAACTGCATGTGATTCAACTCCATTTAGGACTGGGAAACAAATGCTAGCTCGCCTTACAAGAAAGACACTCTGATTTCGAGAAAAGAGCACTCTTCTACTCTACTGTGTTTCCTATGGGGTCCGAACAGTGAGCTTGCTCAGAACAAAAGAACTGTGCTTCCTACACACACGGGCCATATCTAGTTCAAATCTGCTTAGGAAACTGACAAGAACAGTAGCTCCGTTTCAGTCCAATACACTGTACTTGCTGGGAACAGACGCGAGTGCTCTTTGCACTGTGTATGGCAATGGGAGTACAATAGTGACTTTTCTTACCAGAAAACAACTCTTGCTCGTAGGACCAAAAATTGCATGTGATTCAACTCCATTTAGGACTGGGAAACAAACGCTAGCTCGCCTTACAAGAAACACACTCTGCTTTTCAGAAAAGAGCACTCTTCAACTCTACTGTGTTTACTATAGGGCCAGAACAGTGAGCTTGCTCAGAACAAAAGAACTGTGCTTCATACACACACGGGCCATATCTAGTTCAACTCTGCTTAGGAAACTGACAAGAACAGTAGCTCCTCTTCAGTCCAATACACTGCACTTGCTGGGAACAGACGCGAGTGCTATTGGCACTGTGTATGGCAATGGGAACGCAATAGTGACTTTCCTTACCAGAAAACAACTCTTGCTCGTAGGACCAGAAACTGCATGTGATTCAGCTCCATTTAGGACTGGGAAACAAATGCTAGCTCGCCTTACAAGAAACACACTCTGCTTTTGAGAAAAGAGCACTCTTCTACTCTACTGTGTTTCCCTTGGGGTCCGAACAGTGAGCTTGTTCAGAACAAAAGAACTGTGCTTCCTACACACATGGACTATATGTAGTTCAACTCTGCTTAGGAAACTGACAAGAACAGTATCTCCTCTTCAGTCCAATACACTGTACTTGCTGGAACAGACGCGAGTGCTATTGGCACTGTGTATGGCAAAGGGAGCGCAATAGTGACTTTCCTTACCAGAAAACAACTCTTGCTCGTAGGACCAAAAACTGCATGTGATTCAACTCCATTTAGGACTGGGAAATAAACGCTAGCTCGCCTTACAAGAAACACACTCTGCTTTTGAGAAAAGAGCACTCTTCTACACTACTGTGTTTCCTATAGGGTCCGAACATTGAGCTTGCTCAGAACAAAAGAACTGTGCTTCCTACACACACGGGCCATATCTAGTTCAACTCTGCTTAGGAAACTGACAAGAACAGTAGATCCTCTTCAGTCCAATACACTGTACTTGCTGGGAAGAGACGCGAGTGCTATTGGCACTGTGTATGGCAATGGGAGCACAATAGTGACTTTCCTTAGAGGAAAAAACCTCTTGCTCGTAGGACCAGAAACTGCATGGGATTCAACTCCATTTCTGACTGGGAAACAAACACTAGCTCGCCTTACAAGAAACACACTCTGCTTTTGATAAAAGAGCACTCTTCTACTCTACTGTGTTTCCTATAGGGCCAGAACAGTGAGCTTGCTCAGAACAAAAGAACTGTGCTTCATACAAATACTGCCATATCTAGTTAAATTCTGCTTAGGAAACTGAAAAGAACCGTAGCTCCTGTTCAGTCCAATACACTGTACATGCTGGGAACAGATGCCAGAGCTATTTGCCCTGTGTATGACAATGGGAGCGCAATAGTGACTCTTCTTACCAGAAAACAACTCTTGCTCGTAGGACCAAAAACTGCATGTGATTCAACTCCATTTAGGACTGGGAAACAAAGGCTAGCTTGCCTAACAAGAAACACACTCTGATTTTGAGAAAAGAGCACACTTCTACTCTACTGTGTTTCCTATGGGGTCCGAACAGTGAGCTTGCTCAGAACAAAAGAACTGTGCTTCCTACACACACGGGCCATATCTAGTTCAACTCTGCTTAGGAAACTGACAAGAACGGTAGCTCCTCTTCAGTCCAATACACTGTACTAGCTGGGAACAGACGCGAGTGCTATTTGCCCTATGTATGGCAATAGGAGCACAATAGTGACTCTTCTTATCAGAAAACAACTCTTATTCATAGGACAAGAAACTGCATGGGATTCAACTCCATTTCTGACTGGGAAACAAACACTAGCTCGCCTTACAAGAAACACACTCTGCTTTTGAGAAAAGAGCACACTTCTACTCTACTGTGTTTCCTATGGGGTCCGAATAGTGAGCTTGCTCAGAACAAAAGAACTGTGCTTCCTACACACAGGGGCCATATCAAGTTAAACTCTGCTTCGGAAACTGACAAGAACAGTAGCTTCGCTTCAGTCCAATACACTGTACTTGCTGGGAACAGATGCGAGTGCTATTTACACTGTATATGGCAATGGGAGCGCAACAGTGACTTTATTACCAGAAAACAACTCTTGCTCATAGGACCAAAAAGTGCATGTGATTCAACTCCATTTAGGACTGGGAAACATATGCTAGCTCGCCTTACAAGAAACACACTCTGCTTTAGAGAAAAGAGCACTCTTCTACTCTACTGTGTTTCCTATAGGGCCAGAACAGTGAGTTTGCTCAGAACAAAAGAACTGTGCTTCCTACAAATACGGCCATATCTAGTTCAGTTCTGCTTAGGAAACTGACAAGAACAGTAGATCCTCTTCAGTCCAATACACTGTACATGCTGGGAACAGACGCCAGTGCTATTTGCCCTGTGTATGACAATGGGAGCACAATAGTGACTCTTCTTACCAGAAAACAACTCTTGCTCGTAGGACAAGAAACTGAATGTGATTCAACTCCATTTAGGCCTGGGATACAAAGGCTAGCTCGCCTTACAAGAAACACACTCTGCTTTTGAGAAAAGAGCACTCTTCTACTCTACTGTTTTTCCTATGGGGTCCGAACAGTGAGCTTGCTCAGAACAAAAGAACTGTGCTTACTACACACATGGGCCATATCTAGTTCAACTCTGCTTAGGAAACTGACAAGGACATTAGCTCCTCTTCAGTCCAATACACTGTACTTGCTGGGAACAGAAGCGAGTGCTATTTGCATTGTGTACGGAAATGGGAGCACAATAGTGACTTTTTTTTACCAGAAAACAACTCTTGCTCATAGGACCAAAAACAGCATGTGATTCAACTCCATTTAGGACTGGGAAACAAACGCTAGCTCGCCTTACAAGAAACACACTCTGCTTTTGAGAAAAGAGCACTCTTCTACTCTACTGTGTTTCCCTTGGGGTCCGAACAGTGAGCTTGCTCAGAACAAAAGAACTGTGCTTCCTACACACACGGACCATATGTAGTTCAACTCTGCTTAGGAATCTGACAAGAACAGTAGCTCCTATTCAGTCCAATACACTGTACTTGCTGGAACAGACGCGAGTGCTACTTGCACTGTGTATGGCAAAGGGAGCGCAGTAGTGACTTTCCTTACCAGAAAACAACTCTTACTCGTAGGACCAAAAATTGCATGTGATTCAACTCCATTTAGGACGGGGAAACATATGCCAGCTCGCCTTACAAGAAACACACTCTGCTTTTGAGAAAAGAGCACTCTTCTACTCTACTGTGTTTCCTATAGGGCCAGAACAGTGAGTTTGCTCAGAACAAAAGAACTGTGCTTCCTACAAATACGGCCATATCTAGTTCAGTTCTGCTTAGGAAACTGACAAGAACAGTAGATCCTCTTCAGTCCAATACACTGTACATGCTGGGAACAGACGCCAGTGCTATTTGCCCTGGGGAGCACAATAGTGACTCTTCTTACCAGAAAACAACTCTTGCTCGTAGGACAAGAAACTGCATGTGATTCAACTCCTTAAGGATGGGATACAAACGCTAGCTCGCCTTACAAGAAACACACTCTGCTTTTGAGAAAAGAGCACTCTTCTACTCTACTGTTTTTCCTATGGGGTCCGAACAGTGAGCTTGCTCAGAACAAAAGAACTGTGCTTACTACACACATGGGCCATATCTAGTTCAACTCTGCTTAGGAAACTGACAAGGACAGTAGCTCCTCTTCAGTCCAATACACTGTACTTGCTGGGAACAGAAGCGAGTGCTATTTGCATTGTGTACGGAAATGGGAGCGCAATAGTGAATTTTTTTTTTACCAGAAAACAACTCTTGCTCATAGGACCAAAAACTGCATGTGATTCAACTCCATTTAGGACTGGGAAACAAATGCTAGCTCGCCTTACAAGAAAGACACTCTGATTTTGAGAAAAGAGCACTCTTCTACTCTACTGTGTTTCCTATGGGGTCCGAACAGTGAGCTTGCTCAGAACAAAAGAACTGTGCTTCCTACACACACGGGCCATATCTAGTTCAAATCTGCTTAGGAAACTGACAAGAACAGTAGCTCCGTTTCAGTCCAATACACTGTACTTGCTGGGAACAGACGCGAGTGCTCTTTGCACTGTGTATGGCAATGGGAGTACAATAGTGACTTTTCTTACCAGAAAACAACTCTTGCTCGTAGGACCAAAAATTGCATGTGATTCAACTCCATTTAGGACTGGGAAACAAACGCTAGCTCGCCTTACAAGAAACACACTCTGCTTTTCAGAAAAGAGCACTCTTCAACTCTACTGTGTTTCCTATGGGGTCTGAACAGTGAGCTTGCTCAGAACAAAAGAACTGTGCTTCATACACACACGGGCCATATCTAGTTCAACTCTGCTTAGGAAACTGACAAGAACAGTAGCTCCTCTTCAGTACAATACACTGCACTTGCTGGGAACAGACGCGAGTGCTATTGGCACTGTGTATGGCAATGGGAACGCAATAGTGACTTTCCTTACCAGAAAACAACTCTTGCTCGTAGGACCAGAAACTGCATGTGATTCAGCTCCATTTAGGACTGGGAAACAAACGCTAGCTCGCCTTACAAGAAACACACTCTGCTTTTGAGAAAAGAGCACTCTTCTACTCTACTGTGTTTCCTATAGGGCCAGAACAGTGAGCTTGCTCAGAACAAAAGAACTGTGCTTCATACAAATACTGCCATATCTAGTTCAATTCTGCTTAGGAAACTGAAAAGAACCGTAGCTCCTGTTCAGTCCAATACACTGTACATGCTGGGAACAGATGCCAGAGCTATTTGCCCTGTGTATGACAATGGGAGCGCAATAGTGACTCTTCTTACCAGAAAACAACTCTTGCTCGTAGGACAAGAATCTGCATGTGATTCAACTCCATTTAGGACTGGGAAACAAAGGCTAGCTTGCCTAACAAGAAACACACTCTGATTTTGAGAAAAGAGCACACTTCTACTCTACTGTGTTTCCTATGGTGTCCGAACAGTGAGCTTGCTCAGAACAAAAGAACTGTGCTTCCTACACACACGGGCCATATCTAGTTCAACTCTGCTTAGGAAACTGACAAGAACGGTAGCTCCTCTTCAGTCCAATACACTGTACTAGCTGGGAACAGACGCGAGTGCTATTTGCCCTATGTATGGCAATAGGAGCACAATAGTGACTCTTCTTATCAGAAAACAACTCTTATTCATAGGACAAGAAACTGCATGGGATTCAACTCCATTTCTGACTGGGAAACAAACACTAGCTCGCCTTACAAGAAACACACTCTGCTTTTGAGAAAAGAGCACTCTTCTACTCTAGTGTGTTTCCTATGGGGTCCGAATAGTGAGCTTGCTCAGAACAAAAGAACTGTGCTTCCTACACACAGGGGCCATATCTAGTTCAACTCTGCTTCGGAAACTGACAAGAACAGTAGCTTCGCTTCAGTCCAATACATTGTACTTGCTGGGAACAGATGCGAGTGCTATTTACACTGTATATGGCAATGGGAGCGCAACAGTGACTTTATTACCAGAAAACAACTCTTGCTCATAGGACCAAAAAGTGCATGTGATTCAACTCCATTTAGGACTGGGAAACAAATGCTAGCTCGCCTTACAAGAAACACACTCTGCTTTAGAGAAAAGAGCACTCTTCTACTCTACTGTGTTTCCTATAGGGCCAGAACAGTGAGTTTGCTCAGAACAAAAGAACTGTGCTTCCTACAAATACGGCCATATCTAGTTCAGTTCTGCTTAGGAAACTGACAAGAACAGTAGATCCTCTTCAGTCCAATACACTGTACATGCTGGGAACAGACGCCAGTGCTATTTGCCCTGTGTATGACAATGGGAGCACAATAGTGACTCTTCTTACCAGAAAACAACTCTTGCTCGTAGGACAAGAAACTGCATGTGATTCAACTCCATTTACGCCTGGGATACAAACGCTAGCTCGCCTTACAAGAAACACACTCTGCTTTTGAGAAAAGAGCACTCTTCTACTCTACTGTTTTTCCTATGGGGTCCGAACAGTGAGCTTGCTCAGAATAAAAGAACTGTGCTTACTACACACATGGGCCATATCTAGTTCAACTCTGCTTAGGAAACTGACAAGGACAGTAGCTCCTCTTCAGTCCAATACACTGTACTTGCTGGGAACAGAAGCGAGTGCTATTTGCATTGTGTACGGAAATGGGAGCGCAATAGTGACTTTTTTTTTTACCAGAAAACAACTCTTGCTCATAGGACCAAAAACTGCATGTGATTCAACTCCATTTAGGACTGGGAAACAAACGCTAGCTCGCCTTACAAGAAAGACACTCTGATTTTGAGAAAAGAGCACTCTTCTACTCTACTGTGTTTCCTATGGGGTCCGAACAGTGAGCTTGCTCAGAACAAAAGGACTGTGCTTCCTACACACACGGGCCTTATCTAGTTCATCTCTGCTTAGGAAACTGACAAGAACAGTAGCTCCTCTTCAGTCCAATACACTGTACTTGCTGGGAACAGACGCGAGTGCTCTTTGCACTGTGTATGGCAATGAGAGTACAATAGTGACTTTTCTTACCAGAAAACAACTCTTGCTCGTAGGACCAAAAATTGCATGTGATTCAACTCCATTTAGGACTGGGAAACAAACGCTAGCTCGCCTTACAAGAAACACACTCTGCTTTTCAGAAAAGAGCACTCTTCAACTCTACTATGTTTCCTATAGGGCCAGAACAGTGAGCTTGCTCAGAACAAAAGAACTGTGCTTCCTACACACACGGGCAATATCTAGTTCAACTCTGCTTAAGAAACTAACAAGAACAGTAGCTCCTCTTCAGTCCAATACACTGTACTTGCTGGGAACAGACGCGAGTGCTATTGGCACTGTGTATGGCAATGGGAACGCAATAGTGACTTTCCTTACCAGAAAACAACTCTTGCTCGTAGGACCAGAAACTGCATGTGATTCAGCTCCATTTAGGACTGGGAAACAAATGCTAGCTCGCCTTACAAGAAACACACTCTGCTTTTGAGAAAAGAGCACTCTTCTACTCTACTGTGTTTCCCTTGGGGTCCGAACAGTGAGCTTGCTCAGAACAAAAGAACTGTGCTTCCTACACACACGGACCATATGTAGTTCAACTCTGCTTAGGAATCTGACAAGAACAGTAGCTCCTATTCAGTCCAATACACTGTACTTGCTGGAACAGACGCGAGTGCTATTTGCACTGTGTATGGCAAAGGGAGCACAGTAGTGACTTTCCTTACCAGAAAACAACTCTTGCTCGTAGGACAAGAATCTGCATGTGATTCAACTCCATTTAGGACTGGGAAACAAAGGCTAGCTCGCCTTACAAGAAACACACTCTGCTTTTGAGAAAAGAGCACTCTTCTACTCTACTGTGTTTCCCTTGGGGTCCGAACAGTGAGCTTGCTCAGAACAAAAGAACTGTGCTTCCTACACACACGGACCATATGTAGTTCAACTCTGCTTAGGAATCTGACAAGAACAGTAGCTCCTATTCAGTCCAATACACTGTACTTGCTGGAACAGACGCGAGTGCTATTTGCACTGTGTATGGCAAAGGGAGCGCAGTAGTGACTTTCCTTACCAGAAAACAACTCTTGCTCGTAGGACAAGAATCTGCATGTGATTCAACTCCATTTAGGACTGGGAAACAAAGGCTAGCTTGCCTAACAAGAAACACACTCTGATTTTGAGAAAAGAGCACTCTTCTACTCTACTGTGTTTCCTATGGGGTCCGAACAGTGAGCTTGCTCAGAACAAAAGAACTGTGCTTCCTACACACACGGGCCATATCTAGTTCAACTCTGCTTAGGAAACTGACAAGAACAGTAGCTCCTCTTCAGTCCAATACACTGTACTAGCTGGGAACAGACGCGAGTGCTATTTGCCCTATGTATGGCAATAGGAGCACAATAGTGACTCTTCTTATCAGAAAACAACTCTTATTCATAGGACAAGAAACTGCATGGGATTCAACTCCATTTCTGACTGGGAAACAAACACTAGCTCGCCTTACAAGAAACACACTCTGCTTTTGAGAAAAGAGCACTCTTCTACTCTACTGTGTTTCCTATGGGGTCCGAATAGTGAGCTTGCTCAGAACAAAAGAACTGTGCTTCCTACACACAGGGGCCATATCTAGTTCAACTCTGCTTCGGAAACTGACAAGAACAGTAGCTTCGCTTCAGTCCAATACACTGTACTTGCTGGGAACAGATGCGAGTGCTATTTACACTGTATATGGCAATGGGAGCGCAACAGTGACTTTATTACCAGAAAAAAACTCTTGCTCATAGGACCAAAAAGTGCATGTGATTCAACTCCATTTAGGACTGGGAAACAAATGCTAGCTCGCCTTACAAGAAACACACTCTGCTTTAGAGAAAAGAGCACTCTTCTACTCTACTGTGTTTCCTACAGGGCCAGAACAGTGAGTTTGCTCAGAACAAAAGAACTGTGCTTCCTACAAATACGGCCATATCTAGTTCAGTTCTGCTTAGGAAACTGACAAGAACAGTAGATCCTCTTCAGTCCAATACACTGTACATGCTGGGAACAGACGCCAGTGCTATTTGCCCTGTGTATGACAATGGGAGCACAATAGTGACTCTTCTTACCAGAAAACAACTCTTGCTCGTAGGACAAGAAACTGCATGTGATTCAACTCCATTTACGCCTGGGATACAAACGCTAGCTCGCCTTACAAGAAACACACTCTGCTTTTGAGAAAAGAGCACTCTTCTACTCTACTGTTTTTCCTATGGGGTCCGAACAGTGAGCTTGCTCAGAATAAAAGAACTGTGCTTACTACACACATGGGCCATATCTAGTTCAACTCTGCTTAGGAAACTGACAAGGACAGTAGCTCCTCTTCAGTGCAATACACTGTACTTGCTGGGAACAGAAGCGAGTGCTATTTGCATTGTGTACGGAAATGGGAGCGCAATAATGACTTTTTTTTTACCAGAAAACAACTCTTGCTCATAGGACCAAAAACTGCATGTGATTCAACTCCATTTAGGACTGGGAAACAAACGCTAGCTCGCCTTACAAGAAAGACACTCTGATTTTGAGAAAAGAGCACTCTTCTACTCTACTGTGTTTCCTATGGGGTCCGAACAGTGAGCTTGCTCAGAACAAAAGAACTGTGCTTCCTACACACACGGGCCTTATCTAGTTCATCTCTGCTTAGGAAACTGACAAGAACAGTAGCTCCTCTTCAGTCCAATACACTGTACTTGCTGGGAACAGACGCGTGTGCTCTTTGCACTGTGTATGGCAATGAGAGTACAATAGTGACTTTTCTTACCAGAAAACAACTCTTGCTCGTAGGACCAAAAATTGCATGTGATTCAACTCCATTTAGGACTGGGAAACAAACGCTAGCTCGCCTTACAAGAAACACACTCTGCTTTTCAGAAAAGAGCACTCTTCAACTCTACTATGTTTCCTATAGGGCCAGAACAGTGAGCTTGCTCAGAACAAAAGAACTGTGCTTCCTACACACACGGGCAATATCTAGTTCAACTCTGCTTAAGAAACTAACAAGAACAGTAGCTCCTCTTCAGTCCAATACACTGTACTTGCTGGGAACAGACGCGAGTGCTATTGGCACTGTGTATGGCAATGGGAACACAATAGTGACTTTCCTTACCAGAAAACAACTCTTGCTCGTAGGACCAGAAACTGCATGTGATTCAGCTCCATTTAGGACTGGGAAACAAATGCTAGCTCGCCTTACAAGAAACACACTCTGCTTTTGAGAAAAGAGCACTCTTCTACTCTACTGTGTTTCCCTTGGGGTCCGAACAGTGAGCTTGCTCAGAACAAAAGAACTGTGCTTCCTACACACACGGACCATATGTAGTTCAACTCTGCTTAGGAATCTGACAAGAACAGTAGCTCCTATTCAGTCCAATACACTGTACTTGCTGGAACAGACGCGAGTGCTATTTGCACTGTGTATGGCAAAGGGAGCGCAGTAGTGACTTTCCTTACCAGAAAACAACTCTTACTCGTAGGACCAAAAATTGCATGTGATTCAACTCCATTTAGGACTGGGAAACATATGCTAGCTCGCCTTACAAGAAACCCACTCTGCTTTTGAGAAAAGAGCACTCTTCTACTCTACTGTGTTTCCTATAGGGCCAGAACAGTGAGTTTGCTCAGAACAAAAGAACTGTGCTTCCTACGCACATGGGCCATATCTAGTTCAACTCTGCTTAGGAAACTGACAAGAACAGTATCTCCTCTTCAGTCCAATACACTGTACTTGCTGGAACAGACGCGAGTGCTATTGGCACTGTGTATGGCAAAGGGAGCGCAATAGTGACTTTCCTTACCAGAAAAAAACTCTTGCTCGTAGGACCAAAAACTGCATGTGATTCAACTCCATTTAGGACTGGGAAACAAACGCTAGCTCGCCTTACAAAATACACACTCTGCTTTTGAGAAAAGAGCACTCGTCTACACTACTGTGTTTCCTATAGGGTCCGAACATTGAGCTTGCTCAGAACAAAAGAACTGTGCTTCCTACACACACGGGCCATATCTAGTTCAACTCTGCTTAGGAAACTGACAAGAACAGTAGCTCCTCTTCAGTCCAATACACTGTACTTGCTGGGAAGAGACACGAGTGCTGTTGGCACTGTGTATGGCAATGGGAGCACAATAGTGACTTTCCTTACCAGAAAACACCTCTTGCTCGTAGGACCAGAAACTGCATGGGATTCAAGTCCATTTCTGACTGGGAAACAAATGCTAGCTTGACTTACAAGAAACACACTCTGCTTTTGAGAAAAGAGCACTCTTCTACTCTACTGTGTTTCCTATAGGGCCAGAACAGTGAGCTTGCTCAGAACAAAAGAACTGTGCTTCATACAAATACTGCCATATCTAGTTCAATTCTGCTTAGGAAACTGAAAAGAACCGTAGCTCCTGTTCAGTCCAATACACTGTACATGCTGGGAACAGATGCCAGAGCTATTTGCCCTGTGTATGACAATGGGAGCGCAATAGTGACTCTTCTTACCAGAAAACAACTCTTGCTCGTAGGACAAGAATCTGCATGTGATTCAACTCCATTTAGGACTGGGAAACAAAGGCTAGCTTGCCTAACAAGAAACACACTCTGATTTTGAGAAAAGAGCACTCTTCTACTCTACTGTGTTTCCTATGGGGTCCGAACAGTGAGCTTGCTCAGAACAAAAGAACTGTGCTTCCTACACACACGGGCCATATCTAGTTCAACTCTGCTTAGGAAACTGACAAGAACGGTAGCTCCTCTTCAGTCCAATACACTGTACTAGCTGGGAACAGACGCGAGTGCTATTTGCCCTATGTGGCAATAGGAGCACAATAGTGACTCTTCTTATCAGAAAACAACTCTTATTCATAGGACAAGAAACTGCATGGGATTCAACTCCATTTCTGACTGGGAAACAAACACTAGCTCGCCTTACAAGAAACACACTCTGCTTTTGAGAAAAGAGCACTCTTCTACTCTACTGTGTTTCCTATGGGGTCCGAATAGTGAGCTTGCTCAGAACAAAAGAACTGTGCTTCCTACACACAGGGGCCATATCTAGTTCAACTCTGCTTCGGAAACTGACAAGAACAGTAGCTTCGCTTCAGTCCAATACACCGTACTTGCTGGGAACAGATGCGAGTGCTATTTACACTGTATATGGCAATGGGAGCGCAACAGTGACTTTATTACCAGAAAACAACTCTTGCTCATAGGACCAAAAACTGGATGTGATTCAACTCCCTTTAGGACTGGGAAACAAACGCTAGCTCGCCTTACAAGAAACACACTCTTCTTTTGAGAAAAGAGCAGTCTTCTACTCTACTGTGTTTCCTATGGGGTCCGAACATTGAGCTTGCTCAGAACAAAAGAACTGTGCTTCCTATACACACGGGCCATATCTAGTTCATCTCTGCTTAGGAAACTGACAAGAACAGTATCTTCTCTTCAGTCCAATACACTGTACTTCCTGGGAAGAGACTCCAGTGCTATTTGCACTGTGTATGGAAATGGGAGCCCAATAGTGACTTTCCTTACCAGAAAACAACTCTTGCTCGGAGGACCAGAAATTGCATGGGATTCAGCTCCATTTAGGACTGGAAAACAAATGCTAGCTCGCCTTACAAGAAACACACTCTGCTTTTGAGAAAAGAGCACTCTTCTACTCTACTGTGTTTTCTATGGGGTCCGAACAGTGAGCTTGCTCAGAACAAAAGAACTGTGCTTCCTACACACACGGGCCATATCTAGTTCAACTCTGCTTAGGAAACTGACAAGAACAGTAGCTCCTCTTCAGTCCAATACACTGTACTTGCTGGGAACAGACGCGAGTGCTATTGGCACTGTGTATGGCAATGGGAGCACAATAGTGACTTTCCTTACCAGAAAACACCTCTTGCTCGTAGGACCAGAAACTGCATGGGATTCAACTCCATTTCTGACTGGGAAACAAACACTAGCTCGCTTACAAGAAACATACTCTGCTTTTGAGAAAAGAGCACTCTTCTACTCTACTGTGTTTCCTATAGGGCCAGAACAGTGAGCTTGCTCAGAACAAAAGAACTGTGCTTCATACAAATACTGCCATATCTAGTTCAATTCTGCTTAATAAACTGAAAAGAACCATAGCTCATGTTCAGTCCAATACACTGTACATGCTGGGAACAGATGCCAGAGCTATTTGCCCTGTGTATGACAATGGGAGCACAATAGTGACTCTTCTTACCAGAAAACAACTCTTGCTTGTAGGACAAGAATCTGCATGTGATTCAACTCCATTTAGGACTGGGAAACAAAGGCTAGCTTGCCTAACAAAAAACACACTCTGCTTTTGAGAAAAGAGCACTCTTCTACTCTACTGTGTTTCCTATGGGGTCCGAACAGTGAGCTTCCTCAGAACAAAAGAACTGTGCTTCCTACACACACGGGCCATATCTAGTTCAACTCTGCTTAGGAAACTGACAACAACAGTAGCTCTGCTTCAGTCCAATACACTGTACTTGCTGGGAACAGACGCCATTGCTATTTGCCCTGTGTACGACAATGGGAGCGCAATAGTGACTCTTCTTACCAGAAAACAACTCTTGTTCGTAGGACCAGAAACTGCATGGGATTCAACTCCATTTTTGACTGGAAAACAAACACTATCTCGCGTTACAAGAAACGTACTCTCCTTTTGAGAAAAGAGCACTCTTCTACTCTAATGTGTTTCCTATGGGGTCCGAATAGTGAGCTTGCTCAGAACAAAAGAATTGTGCTTCCTATGCACATGGGCCATATCTAGTTCAACTCTGCTTAGGAAACTGACAAGAACAGTAGCTCCTATTCAGTCCAATACACTGTACTTGCTGGGAACAGACGCGAGTGCTATTTGCACTGTGTATGGCAAAGGGAGCGCAGTAGTGACTTTCCTTACCAGAAAACAACTCTTACTCGTAGGACCAAAAATTGCATCTGATTCAACTCCATTTAGGACTGGGAAACATATGCTAGCTCGCCTTACAAGAAACACACTCTGCTTTTGAGAAAAGAGCTCTCTTCTACTCTACTGTGTTTCCTAGGGGGTCTGAACAGTGTGCTTGCTCAGAACAAAAGAACTGTGCTTCCTACACACACGGGCCATATCTAGTTCAACTCTGCTTAGGAAACTGACAAGAACGGTAGCTCCTCTTCAGTCCAATACACTGTACTAGCTGGGAACAGACGCAAGTGCTCTTTGCCCTGTGTATGGCAATAGGAGCACAATAGTGGCTCTTCTTATCAGAAAACAACTCTTACTCATAGGACCAGAAACTGCACGTGATTCAACTCCATTTCTGACTGGGAAACAAACACTAGCTCGCCTTACAAGAAACACACTCTGCTTTTGAGAAAAGAGCACTCTTCTACTCTACTGTGTTTCCTATGGGGTCCGAAGAGTGAGCTTGCTCAGAACAAAAGTACTGTGCTTCCTACACACAGGGGCCATATCTAGCTCAACTCTGCTTCGGAAACTGACAAGAACAGTAGCTACGCTTAAGTCCAATACAATGTACATGCTGGGAACAGACGGCAGGGCTATTTGCCCTGTGTATGACAATGGGAGCACAATAGTGACTCTTCTTACCAGAAAACAACTCTTGCTCGCAGGACCAGAAACTGTATGTGATTCAACTCCATTTAGGACTGGGAAACAAACACTAGCTCTCCTTACAAGAAACACACTCTGCTTTTGAGAAAAGAGCACTCTTCTACTCTACTGTGTATCCTATGGGGTCGGAACAGTGAGCTTGCTCAGAGCAAAAGAACTGTGCTTCCTACACACAGGGGTCATATCTAGTTCAACTCTGCTTAGGAAATTGACAAGAACAGCAGGTCCTCTTCAATCCAATACACTGTACTTGCTGGGAACAGACGCGACGGCTATTTGCACTGTGTATGGCAATGGGAGTGCAATAGTGACTTTCCTTACCAGAAAACAACTCTTGCTCGTAGTACCAAAAACAGGATGTGATTCAACTCCATTTAGGACTGGGAAACAAACGCTAGCTTGCCTTACAAGAAACACACTCTGCTTTTGAGAAAAGAGCACTCTTCTACTCTACTGTGTTTCCTATGGGGTCCGAAGAGTGAGCTTGCTCAGAACAAAAGAACTGTGCTTCCTACACACACGGGCCATATCTAGTTCAACTCTGCTTAGGAAACTGACAAGAACGGTAGCTCCTCTTCAGTCCAATACACTGTACTAGCTGGGAATGGACGCGAGTGCTACTTGCACTGTGTTTGGCAATAGGAGCACAATAGTGACTCTTCTTATCAGAAAACACCTCTTGCTCATAGGACCAGAAATTGCATGGGATTCAACTCCATTTCTGACTGGGAAACAAACACTAGCTTGCCTTATAAGAAACACACTCTGCTTTTGAGAAAAGAGCACTCTTCTACTCTAATGTCTTTTCTATGGGGTCCGAACAGTGAGCTTGCTCAGAACAAAAGAACTGTGCTTCCTACACACAGGGGCCATATCTAGTTCAACTCTGCTTAGGAAAACGACAACAACAGTAGCTCTGCTTCAGTCCAATACACTGTACTTGCTGGGAACAGACGCCATTGCTATTTGCCCTGTGTACGAAAATGGGAGCGCAATAGTGACTCTTCTTACCAGAAAACAACTCTTGTTCGTAGGACCAGAAACTACATGGAATCAACTCCATTTTTGACTGGAAAACAAACGCTATCTCGCGTTACAAGAAACGTACTCTCCTTTTGAGAAAAGAGCACTCTTCTACTCTAATGTGTTTCCTATGGGGTCTGAATAGTGAGCTTGCTCAGAACAAAAGAACTGTGCTTCCTACGCACATGGGCCATATCTAGTTCAACTCTGCTTAGGAAACTGACAAGAACAGTAGCTCCTCTTCAGTCCAATACACTGTACTTGCTGGGAACAGAAGCGAGTGCTATTTGCATTGTGTACGGAAATGGGAGCGCAATAGTGACTTTTTTTTACCAGAAAACAACTCTTGCTCGTAGGACCAGAAACTGCATGTGATTCAGCTCCATTTAGGACTGGGAAACAAATGCTAGCTCGCCTTACAAGAAACACACTCTGCTTTTGAGAAAAGAGGACTCTTCTACTCTACTGTGTTTCCCTTGGGGTCCAAACAGTGAGCTTGCTCAGAACAAAAGAACTGTGCTTCCTATACACACGGACCATATGTAGTTCAACTCTGCTTAGGAAACTGACAAGAACAGTAGCTCCTATTCAGTCCAATACACTGTACTTGCTGGAACAGACGCGAGTGCTATTTGCACTGTGTATGGCAAAGGGAGCACAGTCGTGACTTTCCTTACCAGAAAACAACTCTTACTCGTAGGACCAAAAATTGCATGTGATTCAACTCCATTTAGGACTGGGAAACATATGCTAGCTCGCCTTACAAGAAACACACTCTGCTTTTGAGAAAAGAGCACTCTTCTACTCTACTGTGTTTCCTATAGGGCCAGAACAGTGAGTTTGCTCAGAACAAAAGAACTGTGCTTCCTACAAATACGGCCATATCTAGTTCAGTTCTGCTTAGGAAACTGACAAGAACAGTAGATCCTCTTCAGTCCAATACACTGTACATGCTGGGAACAGACGCCAGTGCTATTTGCCCTGTGTATGACAATGGGAGCACAATAGTGACTCTTCTTACCAGAAAACAACTCTTGCTCGTAGGACAAGAAACTGCATGTGATTCAACTCCTTTTAGGACTGGGATACAAACGCTAGCTCGCATTACAAGAAACACACTCTGCTTTTGAGAAAAGAGCACTCTTCTACTCTAGTGTTTTTCCTATAGGGTCCGAACAGTGAGCTTGCTCAGAACAAAAGAACTGTGCTTACTACACACATGGGCCATATCTAGTTCAACTCTGCTTAGGAAACTGACAAGGACAGTAGCTCCTCTTCAGTCCAATACACTGTACTTTCTGGGAACAGAAGCAAGTGCTATTTTCATTGTGTACAGAAATGGGAGCGCAATAGTGACTTTTTTTTACCAGAAAACTACTCTTGCTCATAGGACCAAAAACTGCATGTGATTCATCTCCATTTAGGACAGGGAAACAAACGCTAGCTCGCCTTACAAGAAAGACACTCTGATTTTGAGAAAAGAGCACTCTTCCACTCTACTGTGTTTCCTATGGGGTCCGAACACTGAGCTTGCTCAGAACAAAAGAACTGTGCTTCCTACACACACGGGCCATATCTAGTTCAAATCTGCTTAGGAAACTGACAAGAACAGTAGCTCCGTTTCAGTCCAATACACTGTACTTGCTGGGAACAGACGCGAGTGCTCTTTGCACTGTGTATGCCAATGGGAGTACAATAGTGACTTTTCTTACCAGAAAACAACTCTTGCTCGTAGGACCAAAAATTGCATGTGATTCAACTCCATTTAGGACTGGGAAACAAACGCTAGCTCGCCTTACAAGAAACACACTCTGCTTTTCAGAAAAGAGCACTCTTCAACTCTACTGTGTTTCCTATAGGGCCAGAACAGTGAGCTTGCTCAGAACAAAAGAACCGTGCTTCATACACACACGGGCCATATCTAGTTCAACTCTGCTTAGGAAACTGACAAGAACAGTAGCTCCTCTTCAGTCCAATACACTGCACTTGCTGGGAACAGACGCGAGTGCTATTGGCACTGTGTATGGCAATGGGAACGCAATAGTGACTTTCCTTACCAGAAAACAACTCTTGCTCGTAGGACCAGAAACTGCATGTGATTCAGCTCCATTTAGGACTGGGAAACAAATGCTAGCTCGCCTTACAAGAAACACACTCTGCTTTTGAGAAAAGAGCACTCTTCTACTCTACTGTGTTTCCCTTGGGGTCCGAACAGTGAGCTTGCTCAGAACAAAAGAACTGTGCTTCCTAAACACACGGACCATATGTAGTTCAACTCTGCTTAGGAAACTGACAAGAACAGTATCTCCTCTTCAGTCCAATACACTGTACTTGCTGGAACAGACGCGAGTGCTATTTGCACTGTGTATGGCAAAGGGAGCGCAATATTGACTTTCCTTACCAGAAAACAACTCTTGCTCGTAGGACCAAAAACTGCATGTGATTCAACTCCATTTAGGACTGGGAAACAAACGCTAGCTCGCCTTACAAGAAACACACTCTGCTTTTGAGAAAAGAGCACTCTTCTACACTACTGTGTTTCCTATAGGGTCCGAACATTGAGCTTGCTCAGAACAAAAGAACTGTGCTTCCTACACACACGGGCCATATCTAGTTCAACTCTGCTTAGGAAACTGACAAGAACAGTAGCTCATCTTCAGTCCAATACACTGTACTTGCTGGGAAGAGAATCGAGTGCTATTGGCACTGTGTATGGCAATAGGAGCACAATAGTGACTTTCCTCCCAGAAAACACCTCTTGCTCGTAGGACCAGAAACTGCATGGGA
The DNA here is from genome assembly GCF_949786415.1 of Peromyscus eremicus. Lineage (NCBI taxonomy): Eukaryota > Metazoa > Chordata > Mammalia > Rodentia > Cricetidae > Peromyscus > Peromyscus eremicus. Next base: position 63,813 of record NW_026736489.1, read on the forward strand.
TTCAACTACATTTCTGACTGGGAAACAAACACTAGCTCGCCTTACAAGAAACACACTCTGCTTTTGAGAAAAGAGCACTCTACTACTCTACTGTGTTTCCTATAGGGCCAGAACAATGAGCTTGCTCAGAACCAAAGAACTGTGCTTCATACAAATACTGCCATATCTAGTTCAATTCTGCTTAGGAAACTGAAAAGAACCGTAGCTCCTGTTCAGTCAATACACTGTACATGCTGGGAACAGATGCCAGAGCTATTTGCACTGTGTATGACAATGGGAGCACAATAGTGACTCTTCTTACCAGAAAACAACTCTTGCTCGTAGGAGAAGAATCTGCATGTGATTCAACTCCATTTAGGACTGGGAAACAAAGGCTAGCTTGCCTAACAAGAAACACACTCTGATTTTGAGAAAAGAGCACTCTTCTACTCTACTGTGTTTCCTATGGGGTCCGAACAGTGAGCTTGCTCAGAACAAAAGAACTGTGCTTCCTACACACACGGGCCATATCTAGTTCAACTCTGCTTAGGAAACTGACAAGAACGGTAGCTCCTCCTCAGTCCAATACACTGTACTAGCTGGGAACAGACGCGAGTGCTATTTGCCCTATGTATGGCAATAGGAGCACAATAGTGACTCTTCTTATCAGAAAACAACTCTTATTCATAGGACAAGAAACTGCATGGGATTCAACTCCATTTCTGACTGGGAAACAAACACTAGCTCGCCTTACAAGAAACACACTCTGCTTTTGAGAAAAGAGCACTCTTCTACTCTACTGTGTTTCCTATGGGGTCCGAATAGTGAGCTTGCTCAGAACAAAAGAACTGTGCTTCCTACACACAGGGGCCATATCTAGTTCAACTCTGCTTCGGAAACTGACAAGAACAGTAGCTTCGCTTCAGTCCAATACACTGTACTTGCTGGGAACAGATGCGAGTGCTATTTACACTGTATATGGCAATGGGAGCGCAACAGTGACTTTATTTCCAGAAAACAACTCTTGCTCATAGGACCAAAAACTGGATGTGATTCAACTCCATTTAGGACTGGGAAACAAACGCTAGCTCGCCTTACAAGAAACACACTCTTCTTTTGAGAAAAGAGCAGTCTTCTACTCTACTGTGTTTCCTATGGGGTCCGAACATTGAGCTTGCTCAGAACAAAAGAACTGTGCTTCCTACACACACGGGCCATATCTAGTTCATCTCTGCTTAGGAAACTGACAAGAACAGTAGCTTCTCTTCAGTCCAATACACTGTACTTCCTGGGAAGAGACTTGAGTGCTATTTGCATTGTGTATGGAAATGGGAGCGTAATAGTGACTTTCCATATCCAGAAAACACCTCTTGCTCGTAGGACCAGAAATTGCATGGGATTCAACTCCATTTCTGACTGGGAAACAAACGCTAGCTCGCCTTACAAGAAACACACTCTGCATTTGAGAAAAGAGCACTCTTCTACTCTACTGTGTTTCCTATGGGGTCCGAACAGTGAGCTTGCTCAGAACAAAAGAACTGTGCTTCCTACACACAGGGGCCATATCTAGTTCAACTCTGCTTAGGAAACTGACAAGAACAGTAGCTCCGCTTCGTACAATACACGGTACTTGCTGGGAACAGATGCGAGTGCTATTTGCACTCTGTATGGCAATGGGAGTGCAATAGTGACTTTATTACCAGAAAACAACTCTTGCTCATAGGACCAAAAACTGCATGTGATTCAACTCCATTTGCGACTGGGAAACAAACGCTAGCTCGCCTTACAAGAAACACACTCTGCTTTTGAGAAAAGAGCACTCTTCTACTCTACTGTGTCTCCTATAGGGCCAGAACAGTGAGTTTGCTTAGAACAAAAGAACTGTGCTTCCTACAAATACTGCTATAGCTAGTACAATTCTGCTTATGAAACTGACAAGAACAGTAGATCCTCTTCAGTCCAATACACTGTATATGCTGGGAACAAACGCCAGTGCTATTTGTCCTGTGTATGACAATGGGAGCGCAATAGTGACTCTTCTTACCCGAAAACAACTCTTGCTTGTAGGACAAGAAACTGCATGTGATTCAACTCCATTTAGTACTGGGAAACAAACGCTAGCTCTCCTTACAAGAAACACACTCTGCTTTTGAGAAAAGAGCACTCTTCTACTCTACTGTGTTTCCTATGGGGTCCGAACAGTGAGCTTGCTCAGAACAAAAGAACTGTGCTTCCTACACACAGGGGCCATATCTAGTTCAACTCTGCTTAGGAAATTGACAAGAACAGCAGCTCCTCTTCAATCCAATACACTGTACTTGCTGGGAACAGACGCGACGGCTATTTGCACTGTGTATGGCAATGGGAGTGCAATAGTGACTTTCCTTACCTGAAAACAACTCTTGCTCGTAGTACCAAAAACAGGATGTGATTCAACTCCATTTAGGACTGGGAAACAAACGCTAGCTTGCCTTACAAGAAACACACTCTGCTTTTGAGAAAAGAGCACTCTTCTACTCTACTGTGTTTCCTATGGTGTCCGAAGAGTGAGCTTGCTCAGAACAAAAGAACTGTGCTTCCTACACACACGGGCCATATCTAGTTCAACTCTGCTTAGGAAACTGACAAGAACGGTAGCTCTCTTCAGTCCAATACACTGTACTAGCTGGGAACAGACGCGAGTGCTACTTGCACTGTGCTGGCAATAGGAGCACAATAGTGACTCTTCTTATCAGAAAACACCCCTTGCTCATAGGACAAGAAATTGCATGGGATTCAACTCCATTTCTGACTGGGAAACAAACACTAGCTCGCCTTATAAGAAACACACTCTGCTTTTGAGAAAAGAGCACTCTTCTACTCTAATGTTTTTTTCTGTGGGGTCCGAACAGTGAGCTTGCTCAGAACAAAAGAACTGTGCTTCCTACACACAGGGGCCATATCTAGTTCAACTCTGCTTAGGAAACTGACAACAACAGTAGCTCTGCTTCAGTCCAATACACTGTACTTGCTGGGAACAGATTCCATTGCTATTTGCCCTGTGTATGAAAATGGGAGGGCAATAGTGACTCTTCTTACCAGAAAACAACTCTTGTTCGTAGGACCAGAAACTGCATGGAATCAACTCCATTTTTGACTGGAAAAAAAACGCTATCTCGCAATACAAGAAACGTACTCTCCTTTTGAGAAAAGAGCACTCTTCTACTCTAATGTGTTTCCTATGGTGTCTGAATAGTGAGCTTGCTCAGAACAAAAGAACTGTGCTTCCTACGCACATGGGCCATATCTAGTTCAACTCTGCTTAGGAAACTGACAAGAACAGTAGCTCCTCTTCAGTCCAATACACTGTACTTGCTGGGAACAGACGCGAGTGCTATTTGCCCTGTGTATGACAATGGGAGCACAATAGTGACTCTTCTTACCAGAAAACAACTCTTGCTCGTAGGACAAGAAACTGCATGTGATTCAACTCCATTTAGGACTGGGAAACATATGCTAGCTCGCCTTACAAGAAACACACTCTGCTTTAGAGAAAAGAGCACTCTTCTACTCTACTGTGTTTCCTATAGGGCCAGAACAGTGAGTTTGCTCAGAACAAAAGAACTGTGCTTCCTACAAATACGGCCATATCTAGTTCAGTTCTGCTTAGGAAACTGACAAGAACAGTAGATCCTCTTCAGTCCAATACACTGTACATGCTGGGAACAGACGCCAGTGCTATTTGCCCTGTGTATGACAATGGGAGCACAATAGTGACTTTTCTTACCAGAAAACAACTCTTGCTCGTAGGACAAGAAACTGCATGTGATTCAACTCCATTTAGGCCTGGGATACAAACGCTAGCTCGCCTTACAAGAAACACACTCTGCTTTTGAGAAAATAGCACTCTTCTACTCTACTGTTTTTCCTATGGGGTCCGAACAGTGAGCTTGCTCAGAACAAAAGAACTGTGCTTACTACACACATGGGCCATATCTAGTTCAACTCTGCTTAGATAACTGACAAGGACAGTAGCTTCTCTTCAGTCCAATACACTGTACTTGCTGGGAACAGAAGCGAGTGCTATTTGCATTGTGTACGGAAATGGGAGCACAATAGTGACTTTTTTTTACCAGAAAACAACTCTTGCTCATAGGACCAAATATTGCATGTGATTCAACTCCATTTAGGACTGGGAAACAAACGCTAGCTCGCCTTACAAGAAAGACACTCTGATTTTGAGAAAAGAGCACTCTTCTACTCTACTGTGTTTCCTATGGGGTCCGAACAGTGAGCTTGCTCAGAACAAAAGAACTGTGCTTCCTACACACACGGGCCTTATCTAGTTCATCTCTGCTTAGGAAACTGACAAGAACAGTAGCTCCGTTTCAGTCCAATACACTGTACTTCCTGGGAAGAGACGCGAGTGCTCTTTGCACTGTGTATGGCAATGGGAGTACAATAGTGACTTTTCTTACCAGAAAACAACTCTTGCTCGTAGGACCAAAAATTGCATGTGATTCAACTCCATTTAGGACTGGGAAACAAACGCTAGCTCGCCTTACAAGAAACACACTCTGCTTTTCAGAAAAGAGCACTCTTCAACTCTACTGTGTTTCCTATAGGGCCAGAACAGTGAGCTTGCTCAGAACAAAAGAACTGTGCTTCCTTCACACACGGGCAATATCTAGTTCAACTCTGCTTAGGAAACTGACAAGAACAGTAGCTCCTCTTCAGTCCAATACACTGTACTTGCTGGGAACAGACGCGAGTGCTATTGGCACTGTGTATG